>NC_056735.1:1842846719-1843146719 GCF_019279795.1 Protopterus annectens
TAGTAATAAACATAAATGTTCACCTTTATATGCAGTTACTCTTTTAGCTTAAAATATACTTTGATTATAAAACACATTTGTCACCATTACACCATTAGATTTTGTCTGCAGTTTCTATATTCAAAAGTTTAGAAACAGTGCAAGAAATATGTGTTGAAGTGAGACATCTAGTTAAAACAAGAATTCTCAATATATAGATGCTTCTACACTTCCAGTGTTACCTAAAGTCATTTGATTTTCTTTCAGAATTTTATTTTATACAGGTGACTGATTTATAAAAATTACTTCTTACCTACGTGTGTATCTGTTAAAACTGTACTTGCATATGTGTATTGGTAATGACATATATAAATACTGTTATCTAATGTCTGTTTATTAATACTAAAATACTGGTTTGCAAAACTACTAGTCTAAAAAAATATTTGCATACTTACAAATTGTGGTTTTCCCCCTGGGCCACTGCAGAAAAGGGGTCTTGCATGGCCCAGTCAGATTATCCCGGTCAACAAATCTAAATAAATTCACAAGAAGCTACTGCTTCTACAACAAATTACTTAAAAAGCAAGCACTGCCTTAAAGTTCCTTATGGTCAGCATTGTGTTCAGTAGTTTATTTTTTTCCCCGTACTCTGGGCTGAACCTGCAAATTTCTGTATTTACTCTGAAGCCCCTGGATGTGATAAATCACAACAGATTTCTCTTACTATCCAAGAAGCATCATCTATCCTTTTTGTAATCTTCTTGTCTCACTGACCCAGGAACTAGCAAATTTCAAAATGGCACATACAAAGAAAGAAAACGTGTCAACTTATTTTACTGCATCCCTAAAATAAAAGTATTTTGAGACTAATCTGGATGTAACAGTTCAAACTGACATGGCACAATCTACAATTTTTAAACAAACTGAAGATTTGTGTACAATAATGTGACATATTGTACTGTACTGGCAATGTTATTATTTACTCACACTCAACCTTCCAAATGCTGAGCCCACTACATACAGGCTCACATCAGTAAAGCAAATATAAACAAATTACTGTAACACAGTCAGTCAATTTGGCAATATCTATCAAAACATACCTGTATATCATTCCTCAACATAAAATCAAATAATACCTTGCAAAACTACTATAAAAGAAAGCTTTCCTTGTAAAGAGAAAACGGATATCTGTGTAGTCAAGCCAAACTGTAGTCTTAACTTACTTAGCACTTGGAAGCAGTACCCACATTGTTTAATCCACAAAATCTGAGTAACAGAATCCCAAAGAGTGATATCCTGCAAGACTGCTACAACACAAACCTTTCCTTACATAGAGAAGACAGATAAGACACATCATTTTTATGGTATTACTTACCTAGATCTTAGAGCCAACACCTGCATTACAACTCCAGTACACTGCTATCATTTTTTAAGTAATGATACCAACAGGCCCCGTCTTTTGCACTTAAGTCGGTTTAATGTGTTTCCTCTCAGGAACCAAACAAATTTTACTTATATCCTGTTAAAAGTGGAATTAGGAGAACAAACGCCTATGAAAAATGCTAATCTGATTGTCGCATGAGGGAAGCTAGATGTAACCCTTTGGCTTCCAGGATACATTACTATATTCACTCCTTCTCAGTCTGTTTTAAACTGGCATTTAGCAGTCATGTAATCTCTCAGGAAAGTTGTCTCAGTAAAAAGTAAACTTGTATCACAAATTGTCTGTAACATTTCAAATGGTTTGTATGGAGGGAGAGGCATTGCTGTGAACAAAGGCATATTCAGGAATCAAGGTATAAGATAAGTTAAATGCTTTAAATAGTAAATATCTGCTTTATCAGGCTTCACTAGGTCTGGACTGTTATTGTGAGTATGGAATTATTCTCTTTGCTTATAGTTATGGACATAGGTATCTTCTTTGCTTGTGTCTTAACTGTGAACCTATATAAACAGGCACACAAATTAAGCATTTCTGGCTTGCACTGAGACATTGTATGATCACACTGATCTATTCAAAAATCACAGCATTGAGATGTTCCCATTTCCTCATAAGACAACATAAACGTGGGCTTATAAGAAATGTATTTCATTACTGTAAAAATAACATGGGAAGGACTGAAAATCATATTTTTCAACTGTCTCAATGTTCACAAACTGACCAGATTTTTGCTTCATATTTTTCATCTGTTGCTGATAAAATTTGTAGTTTTCAGAGAAATCATTGAGGATTGAAGTCACTAAATAATGACAGACATTTGAGTCTCACACTTCATATCTTTCAGTAATGTATGTTAATGTGAAACCTGTTATTTTGGTAATGTTCCAACTTTATAAGAGCAATATTTAAAAGCTGTCCCTATCTGTGGGTCTTTGTCATCCCATTATTTTTGGCTTCGTCCAGACTTCTTGTGCTTACAGGTTGAGAGGTATGCTGAAGATGAAGGTGAATATATATGAGTGGAATTATGGATGTTTAACTAGGACATTAGCATTACCACGTAACACAATTTAAAGACAATGAAAGGGTGCAGAAACAGGTCTCCCATCAGAAAGGCAGAAGAAACAGTAAAAGTCCAAAGAGTGCCATATACAAAAGTGAAGATGGTGGGAGACTATGAAATTCATACGAAAACACTGACCTTTGCTGTTTAAAACAGAAGTGACTATAGAAAGAAGGCTAAGAGGAGTCACATGGTATGTTAAGTGATTGCTTGAGCATGTCACCAAAAAGCAGAGCTACAAACATATAAACGGTTGGCTATAGAAGGAGTTAAACATAATGATGCCCTGAACTAGGGGCAGGTGCTTGACAAGAACTGTGTGTGTGTCAGCTTTCACAAAGAGGCATTAAGACAATGTGTACAGTACAGTCACATCCTGGCATGCACTTGCTCCTTCTTAGTTTGTTTAAAAAAAACTCAGCAGAGAGTTCCATATAAAACTCTCTAAAACAGCTTTAAAGGATGTGAACTTTCCACTGTTTTTTTTTTTTTTCCATTAATCAACCACCTTTTCTGTAAACCATTTTATAGTTCTATTATTTTTATTATAAGTATGTATCAAGGTAAATAAATCAAGCCAGGAGCGGCAGAGTTCTGTGGGAAGGTTCACGGTGCTCATAGTGATGCCAGGAGCACTAGAGCTCTGTGGGAAGATTCACGGTGCTCACAGAGATGCCAGGAGCAGCAGAGCTCTGTGGGAAGGTTCACAGTCCTCATAGTGATGCCAGGAGCAGCACAGCACTGTGGGAAGGTACATAGTGCTCATAGTGATGCCAAGAGCAGTAGAGCTCTGTGGGAAGGTTCATGCTGCTCGTAGTGATGCCAGGAGCAGCAGAGCTCTGTGGTCCATGACATTCTACTAAAAAGGGGTCCTTATGTGATTTAAACATTTGAATTAGGTCCATTCTTTGCTATCTACAGCTTACAGAAAAGTTATACTTTGTTAATTTTCTTTCATATGACAACATATCTTTCCTATTCATTTATATGGTAAATCAGCAATGTCCTTTTTCCAATTTCAGCCATTTTAGTCTTTGTAAAAGCATGCCATAATTGACTGCAGTACTCAGGTTTTTTGGGTTATTACTGCTATATAAAACATTTCTAGCAATTTAATATCTATAGATTTTTAGGCTGTCCGTATGCATGCAGCAATAATTTTATTGCATTTACTAACGGCATGGCCAATGTGGCAGTCAACACTTACTTTGCTGTCCCCTTAGCTCCCAAAATCTTTAAAAATTGTAATGCCTTCATCTTTCCCTTAGTTTCCAGCACTCTTTGCTAACTGGACAATGACAGTGAGAGTGGGAATGAGTTGCTGCCAATGGCTCTCCCATGTGTTGGGCAGGGAGGCAGCTGATCCACTGCAGTTCTGATACTTAGTGAAGGCTGTGTGTGCCACTAAGGTGACACAAGGGCATGATGTTTCAGGGAGATTGAGCTGTAGCCAGTGTTGAAAACTTATGGAAGTGCATGTGTGTGTGTGTGTGTGGGGGGGGGGGCACAGTAGTATAAATACTTTGCTTGTTAGGGCTACCACAGAGTAGTGGGGAGTTAGGGCATGTTATAACATTGATGGATACTGGAGTGATAGCCTCCTTTGAATGACTCATATGGTGGAAATGAAAGGGCTGACTGATGCAGGAAAAATAATATACTCAACAAAAAAGCTATACTTTTTGCCTTTTAATGCAAGTTGTATCTGAGGACTACAAATTAGACAGAGCCGTGATTCTATATTAGAAAGGGTTTAGAATTTTTAGAAGGGGTTCTTGTCAAATGCATGCCTCTTAGGCATAGATGTAGGGTAAAGTAATGGAAAAGATGGTTACCTAATAGTATGCTGGGATCCTGAAGGCCAATGACATTAGGAATTAGAATCAGAATGGTTTCATGGAGGGTAACTTAAGTTAAAGTAACCTTTAAATACTATAACTAGGTCATCTATGAAGTGTGTCAAGAGCATTTCTCAGTGTATGGATATACTCTCAGCTTCATTGATAAATGCTGGAGAGGGTTAGATGAGGAGCAAGAGCTAAAGAATTAGACTAGAATCAGATATGAATTTTCATTGTCTGTCTTCTGTCATTCAGTTATGTATAACTCCTGGCTGTGTCCACGTATAAAGATCCACTAAGATACCAAGTTACACCATTCCCTTCATTATACATTTCTAAGCAGTGGTTGGTCCTTATTTCTACAAATAAAACACCTCGCCCTTATTATTTTAGAAACCTTGCAATGTTGGTATCTGAAAACAAGAGCCTTGCATTCATCATTCAGAATACTGATTTGTTGCTTATCTGGTTAAAGCAGCATGTGGTTTGTCTGCACTGGTCTCCTCAAGCACATTAGAATGCTCCTTGGAACCTACAAACATCAACCCTAATAAACTGCCCACTAACACATCTGGGACAGATATGGCAAACTCCTTTCAGACTCATGTCAGAATAGCTTATATATCTACATTAACAGCTGTTCCTGTCTCAGACCAAAAGAACTCAAGCAACACACCAGTACAGAAAGGTCTGCTTCTAGAGACTCTCTACTATACAAGTCTTTGAAGTGGCTCCCTTTTGAAATTTCAACACTTGTAATGCCGGCTGCAGACACACACACAAAAAAGAGCAAAAATGCAGGAGAAGGGCGAATATTTAACATCATACTTCCCCCTTTAAATTTGTTTTTTGCATGGGGCAAGCTCCCCTGTACCCACCAATGGGGGGGGGCAAGCCCCTCACTCCCACAAAACTTATATATACCAATTCTGAGATAACCATACCTTGGTGAAAGGGGAATATTCTGAGAAATAGCCATCTCTGACTTATTATATGAACGCCTGCTGTTTCAGCCATTCATTCTCCATACTTCTGGATTCAGTTAAGTGGGTCCCAATACTTTAAATGGTTACCTTTGAATGTGATTCCTGGGTTACCAGTGGGACTGAAAAAATGCCAAACAATAGGTCTGACAGGAATGGGAAGAAGATGTTGCATAAAAAGACAGGATGGACAGTCATGATCCAAGTGAAGAGCCATAAAGACTCACAAAGTTTTACCACTGTGGATTTAATACCCTTTCAGGCTATACAAAAAAGTAATCATGTTTCATGATGTGCCTTCCTCCAAGTTTTTTAAAATGAATATCCAGTTACATGATGTAATTGAATGCACCGTAATCTAAACAAAACTGTCTGAACTTAATCGACTGAAACAGCATTTTGCTCAACCAGTCTTGGTCACTAATCCTAAGTAAAATAAAGTTATTTTTATAAAATCAAGCTCCATCTACCACCCATACTGAAAGCTGCTCCTTGATATCCCCAAAATCTAAAAATTACAACTCTAAGACTTTGTGGCATTATGGAAGAAGAAATGCTTAAGTTTCATTGTCCCAAATGACATGAGGGAAAGTTGTGGAGGTACAGTGAGGTGCAGTCTCGTATCTGTGGTGTGGGAAGGCTTGCTCCCCTGTAAAAATAATTTTGTCTAACTTCAGCTTACTAACACAATTCAGCAAAAAGGCATTATTTGGGTATTTTCAGCATGCTGCCATTTGGTGAGACATCACTAGTATTACTAACCACACGTGATGAAGATACGCTCTTCTAGTGTCAATACAGGAAACAGGTCACTTTTTCTTGCCAGTTTTTGGTTATAAGCAAAGGTGGAATCCAATCCATGATTAATGTTACAATTCTTGTTATAAATTGTACCCTTCTTGCTCAGTTTTGTACATACCAACTCTGAGATCTCCATACCTTGGAGAAAAGAAAATATTCTGATAAACAACAGTCTAATACATAGCATATGTTATTCCACAGTTTCACTCATTCTGTTTCACTATTCCAGGACTCGCATAAACAAGTCTCAGAATTTCAAATAGCTATGATTAAAAATATTATAAGAACTCTCTATTAAGACAATAATGGGAAAGGTGCTAAGGATGTATAAACATCAAGTACAAAAGGTGTGTAGTGGAGTGGGTTAGATAAAGAACAAACAAGTTAGTAGATTGGCAAAAAACAGTAATATCTATTACTTTTGGTAAAATTCAGTCACTTACTAGTATTTATACTGCCTGGATACAAGCATAAAGAAGAAAAATAGAGACAGTAAGAGAAAATCAGCCAGAAATGAAGAAGAAAAAAATTCACACTGGGAAGAATCTTCCAGCTGTTCAGCAAAAGGCTGAACATGTCTGTTTTGGTACAGAAGATGGTCTCCACTGATTTAGAGGAAAAAAATCAAATGCACTCAGAGGTATTTAAAATAAGTGAAACATAGAAAGGGTGTAGAAAGTCAAATAACAGAAGGCTGGAAATATAGGAAGCTTTAACTAGCTATTCAGAAGAACTGATAACACTGCAAGAATCAAATGTTAAAATGAAGAAAATTCTGGCTAAGCATGAGTTTTCTCAAGGACAGCTGTTTTATGAAATATAAAAGTTACAAGACAGATTATACAGAAAAAATATTTTCTGCTGTACCAGTGAAACCTGGAAGGCATTGACTGCATTAATTTTATGAAAGTAAAAATAAGCAACTGGACTGGTATTCTACAGTGAGATCTATCAAATGAGAGGGCACATTATGTATATACTCCAAATCTAGCCATGAGAATGCAGCCAACACTTATAGTAGTAAAGATGTAATCATGCAAGCAGAAAGAGTTGCATTTGACAAAATTGTGGCAGAAGGAAAAAGTATTAAAACTGGGGACAGCAGAGTGTTTGTGGAAACTGATTACTCACTGTACCCTTGACAAAAGAAAAGCAAGTTTACTCAGCAATCAGGAAAGGTCGAGAGGCAGGTATAAGATTCAAGCTGCTGTATCCAACTGAAATCAAAATAGTTTTTCCTGGATGATCAAATGCATTTTTGGATGCTGGCCAAGGCAAAGAGGAATTAAAAAGTTTAGCCTACAAAGACAGAGTCAGCTTCTCAGTCTTCTAACAACTAAAAACTCAGAGAGACTCTGCCAGTGGAAGACTGTCCACTGTTTCAAAGGTAAATGCCCAAGTAACAAAAAAAGCTGACTTGAACAATGACGAGTAACATTGACTTGAAAGAGAGACTGATGTTGGAAGAGGGATGTGATCAGGAAGAAGACTAGCAACATTGCAAAATTAGCAAATAAATGAGAAATTTTAAAACATCAGTCCCATTAGAGATATGATAATGTGGATTTGCTATAAAAGCCTAGGAAAGATTACAATTTGTTTTGACTGTGTTAAATTGGCAGGTGAACTGTTAAGCATACACTCCACTCTCCACTTTATAAATGTTTAGAAGGATGCTGAAAGGACTGAAGAAGTAATTGTAAATAAAACAGTTTTGTTCATATTATCTGTATAATCCAGGCATGGGCAAACTACGGCCCGGGGGCCACATGCGGCCCGTTAAACGTTTTGATTCGGCCCGCCAAACTTGAAAAAATTTAATAAATTAACCTTGTTAATGTTTTATTTCCCCTGCAATTCTGATGTTTCCTCACTAGATGGCACACTCTAGATATATTGGCTTTGTTGAGGTGAAGAGTAGGCCTATTACTCCACGTTTGCACTTTACCCTTTGACCCACCGCCCCTCTATGAAGATGAGCGGACCCAAGAAAAGGAAAGTGGACAGAGAATGTCGAGTGTTCAATAAGGAGTGGACAACTAAATATTTTTTCACTGAACACCGATCATCTGCTGTTTGCCTGATATGCCAAGAAACTGTGGCGGTTTTTAAAGAGTATAATATTAGCCGTCACTTTGCCACAAAGCATGCTAATTATGTTAGCAAGCTCTCAACAAAAGAACGGGAAGCTGCTGCTGAGAAGGTGGCAGCTAATTTGAAGGCTCAGCAAAGTTTTTTTCACCGTCAAACTGACACTCAAGAGTCAAGTACCAAGGCCAGTTTTATGCTTTCATTCAAAATAGCAAAGGCCAGCAAACCACTGTCTGAGGGCGAGTTTTTAAAAGAATGTATGGTAGAGATAGCAGGTATTTTGTGCCCAGAGACCAAAGACAAATTTGAGAAAATCAGTTTATCACGGCGGACAGTGACTCGCCGTGTGGAACTAATAGATGAAGATATCACCAGCAGATTAAACAAAAAGGCGAAGTCATTCACTTTTTATTCTTTAGCACTGGATGAAAGCAACAATGTCAAAGACACTGCTCAGCTCCTCATTTTTATCCGAGGAATCAACAAAACTTTTGAAATAACGGAGGAGTTTTTGACAATGGAGTCTCTGAAAGGACAAACACGGGGAGAGGACTTGTTTGAACGGGTGTCTGCTGCCATCGAAAAGCTTCCCTGGAGTAAGCTTGTTAACGTCACCACAGATGGATCTCCGAATTTAACGGGAAAAAACGTTGGCCTGCTGAGGAGAATCCAGAATAAAGTGAAAGATGAAAACCCTGACCAGGATGTCATTTTCCTCCACTGCATCATCCACCAGGAATCTCTATGTAAATCGATGTTACAGCTGAATCATGTTGTGAATCCTGTGGTGAAACTCGTCAACTTCATACACGCACAGCGACTTCAGCACCGTCAGTTCATTGCGTTCCTGGAGGAAACTGATGCGGATCACCAGGACCTGCTTTATCACTCCCGTGTCCGCTGGTTGAGTTTGGGCAAAGTGTTTCAATGAGTGTGGGAACTCAAAGAGGAGATTGGCGTGTTTTTGGAGCGGCAGGGGAAGACTGATGAATTTCCTGAGCTGAGCAACAAGAGCTGGATGTGTGACTTTGCGTTTGCTATGGACGTATTTTCACACTTGAATGAGCTCAACATGAAACTGCAGGGGAAGGAGCAGTTTGTGCATGACATGTACACAAATGTGAAAGCCTTCAAATCCAAGCTGGCTTTATTCTCCAGGCAGATTTTGAACAAGTCATTCACTCATTTTCCTAGACTAGCCACGCTGAAAGAGGCCGGAGCAAAAGTAAAGAAATACAGTGAGTCACTGGATGCACTGCACGGAGAATTCTGCCGTCCGTTTTTGGATTTCGACAAAATTGACAAGTCACTTCAATTGGTGGCCTTTCCTCTGTCACAAGACCTCGAAACAGCTCCAGAGGAGCTTCAGCTCGAACTGATCGACCTTCAGTCTGACCCTGCCTTAAAAGAGAAGTTCAGCTCTCTGAAACTAAATGACTTCTATGCTTCACTCAATGATGCCGCGTTTCCAAATCTAAGGCGAAAAGTGCAGATGATGTTGGCTTTGTTTGGCTCTACCTTTGTGTGTGAACAGACCTTCAGCGTCATGAACATCAACAAAGCCAGCCACAGATCCAAGTTAACAGACCTACACCTCAGATCCATCCTGAGAATCACCACAACAAAACTAACTCCAGACTTTGATGCGCTGGCTAAAAAAGGAGACCAACAACACTGCTCCCATTAAAATGTGTGTGTCTCCATGATACGCACATTGTTAAAATAAACAGTGCACGCAGATCAAATATAATGCTTCACAGACTGACTTGCTGCAACTGTTTTGTCCTTGCACTGGTCGTTGTTGACTTTTGGCACCGGGGAAACAAATTGAATAAAAGGAACAGGACAAGTACATCTGCATCTCCTACCGTTTTTGAAAAAAAGACAGTCAGGAGGAGAGTGATGGTGATATCCTGAAGGATAACAGAACTTTCAGTGCTTTAAAATAAAATGGTCATTTATTTGATTTTCAGTGTTTAAAGACTCATTTCGAAGTCAGAGATTTTATTGTAATGCTTTTCTTCATTTTCATTGGAAATTAAAGCACATGTTTTCTCCATATCCCAAGATGTGTATTTTCCCCCCAATGAGGTGATGTTTTCAAAGCATGCCATCTATTTGCTCCTGTTCCGGACCCTTTGTCAAATGTTAGAACTCAATGTGGCCCACGAATCAAAAAGTTTGCCCACCCCTGACTATAATCATTTCATTATGTAAATTGCATGTTATACTGTAAAGCAATTTTCTATTATGTGCAGTCAGAAGTATTATAAATGTGAAGCAGGGAAGTCTCATTAGTAAGTGCTATACATCTTAAATATATTAAAGTAAGAAAATACTTTTTTAGTTGTAATCTGTCCAGACTTTACAATGTAACAAGGTAAGAAAGGCTGGAAAGAAGCAAGTTTAAGTTAATGTAATGTTGTGATCTTTGGCTGCTAGAATGAGGGTTATAAAGGTGTACTGATCATATTATTTGTTGAATTAAGATAATTTCTCATATTTTACAGGGGTGGGTGTCTAGGCTAATGAGTGTGGTTTAAAATATAACCATTTTATAAATATCTTTATTAAATTACCACTAAGACATAGGCAAACATATATCAACAGAAAACAAACCATTTTAACATTTTCCATTGAAATACAATACACATCACATACATTTTCTTTGCTGTTATCATCAATCCAACACTATAAAATAATTTGTATTAAATATCAGCTCCCAACGTGGTAAATGCCTCTCAGTTCGAATGCAGTAACAAAAAATCAATCCAATAAGTACAAACCAGAGGCAAACACTGCCGTCTTGTATATCCAGCGTCAATCTGTGCATGCCAATAAACTACTTTTTTACCAACAAAGTATTCCTTGAATGAAGTTTTCCATAATCAGCTTTGAAAATTTGCACTATTGGATGTTTTTGAGACACTGGATATGCAAGACTGCTGTTTTTGCCTCTGGTTTGTACTTATTGGATTGACTATAAAATAATTGCTGAATTCCTACCTTCTCTTATACTTCACTCCTTCTCCTCCTAAACATTATTATGCATGTAATGTTTCCACAATCTCCTTTTACTTCTATGTAATTTGCTCCTTCCCTCTTCCAGTTCTTTTAACTCCTTTATAATATTCAATACCTCATATACAGTCGGTATAGACTTTTATTTCCATTTATTACTAATTGCTTTTTTTGCAGCCAACATAATTAAACTTAATAAGGCCTTATTATGTCTAGAAAACTGAGATACTGTATCCCAGCTCAAAATAATTTCCTTACTTACAACCATTTGCTCATCAAATATTTCTGATAGAGTACTCTGTAGGGAATTGTTAAAATCTGCTAACTCATTACAATCCCAAAACATATCTTCCCAGTTATACCTTTCTTCTCTATCACACCTCCAACATTTGCACTATATATGAGGAAAAACTGAAGTCTGCTTGGGGTATAAAAATATCTAAGCAAGCACTTGCAAGCAAAGGTCCTAAACCTTCTGGCCTTGGTTGCATACCTGGTAGGCATACATCTGTCTTCCCACTGTTTTTCAGCAAATTGCTTTTCCAGTCTCTCTTTCCAAGCTTTTGTAACATCCTCTGATTGATTCTTATAGTTAATATGCAATACTTTATTATGCCCTACTAATCATCCCTTTTTTAACAGCTGCTTCTGTTCTAGATTCAACTAAAGAACACCAGATCCCTCTTCCAGTTCTTTTAACTCCTTTATAATATTCAATATATCAAATATAGTTGGTGTAGACTTTGATTTCCATTTTCGACTAATTGATTGATTTTCTTTTTGGGGGGGGGGCAGCCAACAGAATTAAATTTAATAATACCTTACAATGTCTAGGCAACTCAGATCTGTTTCCCAGCTCAAAAGAATCATGTGCTTACTAACAGCCATTTTTCACCCAATATTTCTGATAGAGTACTCTGTAGGGAATTGTTAAAATCTGCCAGCTCATTACACTCCCAAAACATATGTTCCCAGTTGCATCTTCCTTCTCCATCATACCTCCAACATTTGCTACCTACCTGAGGAAAACCTCTTTGAAGTCTGCTTGGGGTATAAAAATACTGATACAAGCACTTTCAAACAAAGATCTTAAAACTCCTGGACTCAGGTGCATACTGGGAAGACATGATTTATCCCATACATGGCTCCCCTAAAAATTATCTGCAGTATGATCTCAGTTATTCTCACTTGGAGATGATTATCAACTATGGGATGGGAAGGCCAGATTTAATACCAAATGGAATAAGTTAATTCAAACACCAAATTGGAGAGGATACTTTAAACATCAAAAGGGAAACTGGCTAGGCTTAAAAAGGCCCTCAGTGGCAGCTAGCCTTGTACTTACCCATGAGCATATAAGAACTTTACAGGTGCAAGCAATTAATCATAAAAGGTCTGAAACGTGTTCTCAGTGAAATCTGTTTTTGCTTAGAGACAAGCAATCTGCAGATATAGGTAATTAATCATGAGACATCTGAACAATGTGTACTGAGTGAAATGTATAAGTTGTAGTGTAATCAACAGTTAAAGGTATATTGACAAGCAGTTCAGTAAAAATAAATGAAGCCTGAAACTGAGAAGTGAATTGTTTGTGTCTTTCGGCTTTTCCCGGTTAGGGGTCGCCACAGCGGAACTCCAGTCCGCTAATGATTGGCAGTAGAGTTTTACATGCTGGCTTGCCGGGCCTAATGCACAACCTTCAATGAAGGAACGCCCATTCATGCATGTCGCCACACAGAAGACGCTCTAACTGAGAATCGAACGGGCAACTTCTAACTGTGAGGCGACAAAGCTACCACAGCACCACCACCGCAGCTAAACTGAGAAGTGAATACAGTATATAAATATTTGCCTTCCAGCAACCTTAGTATTGTGATCCATTTAATATAACAGTACACAATTTAGTTTATTTACATTTAGCCAGTATACGTTTTCTTGGGGATAAAAATTAGTATTTACTGAAAACATTCAAGTTATTTCTCATGTCTGAGAGTCAAATAGAGACAAGAAAAACAGTCAGCAATTAGTGTGAGTGGAAACACAGGTTCTAATGCATGGGATAACTTTAAATTTAGAATAGGTATATGTATGTGGGAACACAGGCTCTAATGTGTGCTTTAGCATGGGTAACCTTCATTTTAGACCAGGTAATACCTATGGAAGCAGCTGTCAAACTTGGGCATCTGGAGGGCTAAATTTCATTTTTAAATGTACACAGTGTTGTGTTTTTATAGCAAGTTAAAAGGGGATGGGGTTTCTGAAAATGTTTTTTTTTTGGCTGATTTCTTTCATTGAAGCAAAACATTTTAAAAATGTGCCATGAATTCAAATGAAAATAAGAAGGAACTACGTAAGATATCAGCCTTCCAAAGATCAGTGTGTGCTCCTGTAAGCTAAAAGTAAGAAATATACATTCAAAAGGATTGTCATGTATAATAGTTTTTCTATCATAATGGCTACTCTTTCAATATTATCATTGAATATAAATTACCTTACAGGTACATATAAAAGCAAATAGTATTAATTATACTTAGAAGTGTAGTGTGCAAATAGCAATGTTACAGGTGACATATTTGGAAAGAAAGGAACATGTGAATTTTACAAAGAGAGGATTTCAGTACAATACCAGGGACAAAGGAAAAGGGAAGTAATAATATTGATTTCTAGATATACTCCAACAGTGATAGAAGAGGAAGCAGATCATAATGGTAGATTTGTGGTAATAAGGGGTTACTGGCAGGGGAAGAGGATTATGCTAACATATATTTATTTTCCAATGAAAACTATTATGGTGATTAAGAAAATTTTTGAGAGAAACAATAAGCAGGGGATATTGTTTATGGGTGGGGAACTGGAACCTGATTTGCAATAGAGAGGATGTAATGGAGGATCTAAAAGGGAAGTATAATAAAAGATGGTGCATTTCTGAAGACCAGGATTATAAAGTATTTATTTTTATACCAGCTCGGAGTCCAAATTCACAAACTTAGTATGACCCTTCATAATCTGTTTTTCACAGAAACGTGCATGCAGATGGCAATGTCACCTATGCAATAAAAGTATGTTCAAGATTAACCCCACAGTGATTTCTATGACCATATCATGAGTAGAACTCAGACAAGAAAACTTTTTATAGCAAACTCTGTTCTACAAACACCAAAATGCTGGCAGGATTTCCTTTGTGCTACTCAGACCTTGTATTCCAGGATTCCCACTCCTTATTCTTGACAGACTGGAAAATATTAGGGTACAGCCTAACATCCTAATAATGGGTGATGTCAACTACCCCACCATTAACTGGGAAAACTACTCATGTACCAACCCTTGTGCTCAACGTTTTCTGGAATTCATAAATTCAAACACCTTGGATCAACTTATCCACACCCCCACCAGGGGCAGCAATATCCTAGACCTGGTCATTACCAACATGGTCAATTCCTCGTTGGTCATATGTGACCACAAGATAATCACTCTAGACATCCACATCCCATCCCAACCCCCCATTAGGGAAACCACCATAAAAAATTTCTCCAAAGCCAACATCACACTTCTTAAGACAGACGTGGCAAACTTCACGACATGCTGACAGACAATAGAGGTATGACTGTGGAATCCTATACAAATGGAGTCTATATCATTTAATTGAAAACTCATTTCATCGAAGCTTAATTCATAGACACATTCACTGAAAGCTCACATCACTGAAAACTCAATTCACTGAAAGCTCACTTCACAGAAACTCATTTCGTTGAAAGGTATATATTGGCCTTTTCCCCACTGTTGTGCGATCCTGGAGTTAGTACATCAAGTAAGGGGAGGGTGTGTGGGGGTGTAGCCCTCCACATAATGTAAATATTTTAAAGCATATAGATGAATACTTACAAGTGTAATGAATAAATTCTTCCAGAACAGAACATATAATCAATTTACGTGGGGGCTTCGCCCATCCCCCTTACTTTATATACTAACTCCAGGATCACACAACAGTGGGTAATAGGCCATATATCCCTTCAACGAAATGAGTTTCAGTGAAATTGGTTTTCAGTGAAGTGAGCTTTTAGTGAATTGGGTTTTCAGTGAAGTGAGCTTTCAGTGAATATGTGTCTATGAATTAAGCTTCAATGAAATGAGTTTTCAATGAAATGATATAGACCCATACAAATGCACTTTATAAGCACTTACACGAGTGCATGGATCGTGCAATCCCTAACAGAACCAAGATGCTATCCTCCAAAAAAAGGAAGCCAATCTGGTGGTCCCCTGCCATAAACAAACTCTACAACATGAGAAAGAAACTGTTGCAAAAAAGAGTAAAATCCCATGATTGGAGGAACTCCCTGGTCAGCCTCAGTAAGAAGCTGAGATCCCTCATAAAATCCTCCAAAGAATCTCAATGGCAACACTCAGATCTACTCTGAGTTACAGCACAATGGCACTAAATATACAGAACCAACTGATATTGCCAACATCCTGGCAGATAGGTTCAGTGCTAACTTTACCCTTCTCTCACCCCCTAAAGGGCCCATCTCTATATCAGAAGAATGCAAAGTTCCTGTAATCATGGCTACACAGGTAAAAAAACACACTCTCCAAAACCAAGAACACAGCATCCATGGGACCTGACAACATTCCAGGCTGCGTTCTACATGAACTACAGAACGAACTGGCACCCCGCCTAAGTACCATGATCAATCATAGCCTCACCTCAGGCTTTGTGCCCACTGAATGGCGCACATCAATGGTTATCCCACTCCACAAAGGGGGAGCCACCACGGACCCTGGGAACTACTACCCCATTAGCCTGACGAGCCTAGTCTGCAAGGCTATGGAACGTATCATCATGGAACTTATAAACAATGACATTGGTAATCTCCAAACTCTGGACCCTACCCAGTTCGGGTTTGTAAAAGGCAGATCATGTCTTATAAACCTGATAGACTTCTTTGAAGCAGTCACCAAAGCCGTAGATGAGGGTAAGGTGGTCCACACAGCCTATCTAGATCTCGCCAAGGCTTTCAACACTATCCCCCACTCTGGAATTATAGATAAAATCACTAAACTAGGTATAAATCCCTATGTTACAAGATGGGTTGCCAACTGGCTCACTGACAGAACCCACACTGTGAAAGTAGCAGACTCTAAATCCAACTTCAGACCAGTGACAAGTGGAGTCCCACAAGATTCAGTCCTAGGTCCTCTCCTGTTTGGTATCTACTTCTCTGAAGTACAGGCTAACACAGAAGGTCTTTGGCTAACAAAGTTTGCAAATGACTGCAAACTAGGAGCCATAATCAAAACTCCTAATTATGTGGACATCCTACAAAAGGGCCTCACTGAGACAGATGCCTGGTGTCAAAGCCATGGCCTCAAGCTCAATGCCAAAAAGTGCATTGTTATCCCTTTTGGTAAAATAGGTGGTAGTCTACTTAACACCGAAAGTGTGATAAGAGACCTTGGGACACAGGTGGACAGTAGTCTCTCCTTTGATAATCACATCACCACAGTAGTCAGGAAATCCTTCTACGTGGCACACCTCATCACAAAAGGTTTCTCATCCAGGAAAAAATAGGTCATTGTTCCCCACTGCTCATCACTCATTAGACCCATTATAGAGTACAAAACCCCTTTTGGTATGTACCTCACAAGACGTCTACAACAACTGGAAAGGCTGCAGAAATACCTCACAAAGAGGATTACTGCCCTCAAACAGATGCCCTACGCAGACCATCTAAAAAATTTCCAGCTTTACTCTGTCGCATATCACCTACTCAGAGGTGATCTCTGCGTAACATACAAAACTATGTCAAACCTACAACTGTTGGACATGCTCCACTTAAAGAAATCTAACCTAAACCTTGTCACCACAATAAACAGAACATGCTGGAGGGATATATTCCTGTCCCAGAGACTTCCCGTACTCTGGAACAAACTACCTATCTATATCAAACAAAGCTCCTCATTAGCACTCTTCAAGAAAAATCTTGATGAATTGGATGGGAGACAGGAAATTCACCCCGTGGATCACTTCTGTGGCTCTGCTTAACAGGCACAGGAAAATAATTTTCTTGGGTGGCAAAAGCCAGGGTACCATTTGGCTAGGTTAATATAGGCCCTAGGGCCAATAGCCTAGTACCTACCTATGAACCTATGAACATGTCTGTTAAAGATTCATTGCTGACTCAAGCTATACCATGAGTTTAACATGACAATTTTGGAAAAATAATACTCTGTACTTCTTGCTTGAATTACTATATTGTCCTTTACTTCAGTTTCTCAGATGTTGGCTTAACTTGAAGTAACAAGTGCTGAAATCTAGAGCTAGGCCTTTGACTGGAGCTACCCACTCCAACCATACTACTCAAGTGTCTTGGATTTTGAACTTGCTGCTGGACATCACAAGATCGGTATAATGTCTTGCTTTTAACACTTTGTGACCTGCAAAATCTGAATCCTGTCTAGGTGCAAAGGTTCCTTACTCACTACTGGCCAGTTTAGTCTATTATCAGGTGAGGGCCTGCTAGTTATTCATAGGACCATTCCTGAGGCCTCAAGCAATTTATCTTTTATCTGGCTCTGGTCCCGCAGAATCTGCTATATTGTCAGATACAGGAATGAGATTTTGAGGTTTCTTCAAAGGATCACAAAAAAACTTTTTTTGGGAGAGTCGGTCAGTCTGAAGCACAACACAGATGATGTTCTTAATTTTGGTAATTTAATGTACTTCCTTCTTACCAGTAACAATTTTTATGCGGAATCTCAGGTTATATGTTATTATGATGACTTTATTGAAGTGAATGGTTGAAGCTTGTAAATACTGAAATAAATATAGTTAATACATAAAAGGAGCGAATGTCACAGGAATGAAGCTAGACAACAAGCACTGCTGCTGTAATGACCAATTCCTCACTAATAAGCTGATTCATCAAGGAAAACTACAAGTGAAAGCCACAGCCACAGATACCTTGGCTTTGATCTCAAGAGCCTGTCTATAACAAAGAACTAGGAACAGGAAAATATCTCCCACTAAATGGGCACCAATCCACAGCACAGTATATATAGTCTACTGTTTACTATAGATTCTAAATTGCAGCCAGGACTATATAACTTAGGCTTGCTCTCCATATCCCTTAACTTAGGACTGTCAAAGTTCTTTGTAGGTGGTGTTCAGCCTCCTGGATGAAGTGGTGCAAAGAATTAGGTGGTGTCCAG
This sequence comes from Protopterus annectens, assembly GCF_019279795.1. Taxonomy (NCBI): domain Eukaryota; kingdom Metazoa; phylum Chordata; order Ceratodontiformes; family Protopteridae; genus Protopterus; species Protopterus annectens. Next base: position 1,842,865,149 of record NC_056735.1, read on the forward strand.
CCACTAAAATGAACTGATGTAAGAAAAGCAAACTTTTGATCCACATTTTTGTCCATGTGGCAGTGCATCAAATTATGCATGGGGCTGTGAGGTGAAACCTCTATCTGGTCTTTTTTTATATATGTGCACTATTTTTACACTTTCAAATCTTTATAGGTCTTACTAAATGTATACAATCCTTATTGCATGGGATTTTCAACCTTACCGCTACTCTATGAAATGTGTAAATGACTGTAATGTAGTATATTTGATGTTTACTTTCAGTATTCTATTGTCTACATCAGCATGCCAGATGACCTCGGCCATACCCAAAAAGGATCCTTGGACCAGTGTACCTACTCAGGTAGCAAACGGTAAATAAATAAACTTCTATGATGTGCCTGGTCACAAAGGAGGTGAAAATATTTTCAGTTCGGAGTCAACTAGATAAAATAGCTGAATTCTGGCACTATTGCAGGATCTTAAGCTATGCTCCTCCCCAAGACAATACAGACAAAACTATTATAAAGCTTGCCTGTGAAATTGACAGCCACATATATACTTGTTTATTTTTTAAACACCTTTATTGAATTATCACTTGTGACACAAGCAAATTTACATTTATATAAAAGTAATCAAACTGCATTAAAAAGTTCACGTTTACAAACATTACACTTCACATATATTGCTATACATCATATAACTTAAGCAGCATTGCATAAATGATTCAATTTCTGCCCCCACTTTTTTTTTTTAAAGAAGAAGGCAAAGTCTACCAAAACCAAGTTTAAGGTAAATCTGGCCTTCCAGATCAAGGAAACCACAAGATTTTCAATGCAGGCCTTTAAGGAGAATAACAATAATCATCCAGAATATTATATCTATGAAGTCACAGAAAGTATCCTAAGAACTAAGCCAACATGGGAATGGAGAAAGGAGATTAAGTCGATAGGGATAACTGCAATTAGGGATGCAGACAATAGGCAAGAGGGGGCTGGACTTTATTGGTGAAATTGGCAAGGGAATCAAGGTTTGAGAGCAAATAACTAGAGAGGGAAAGATGATAGAATGGGAAGACACCAAGAATTTATTTGGACTGCAGGTTAGAGATCGACTTCCCTATCAAGGATCAATATCAGTGTGTAGGCAAAGAGAAAGAAATAGGGAAGGTCCTAAACAAAAGACCAGCACTGGGAGTTTTTAGTAGCATATAGAATAGAAGCTTGCATTAAGAAAAGGAATAATTAGTACAGCATAAAAAATATTGCATGATAACTTTAAGAATCAATCAGAGGAGGTTAGAAGGGATTGGGAAGAGAGATTGGATAAGCAATTCACAAAGAAACAATGGGAGGATATATGTATGTTTCCCAAATATGCAACAAAATCTAGATGATTTATGATTTTTGCTTGGAAGAGAACACACCAGTTTAACTCTTAGAGAATTAAATAGGTCAGAATTACCATATCACCTAGCACTTTCTCATAACTACAATACACAAACTGCTCTATAGGTCACAAACCTGCCTGGCCCTTAACAACTTAATACAACACTACTTCCTCAATAGAATTGTACACCCTAGTGAAAAATCACTAAACACTCTATCCAACTCATCCAATACTGCAGGTGACTCTCTATATTCAGATAGTGTATTTAAATTATGGAACCACATCCCACTATCTGGAATGAAAACCCATTTAAAACGCAACTAAAACATTACCTATCAAATCAATGGATCTGCTCCTGTTATACTTGCAGGAAAAATGTCACTGTTATCTTCACCTTGCCATATTGTCAAACCATGTCACTTCTTTACGAATCCTATACACAACAAACAATCTTCAATAATACATGAATAGTTTTTATCAGCATTTCCCAGCTATACACATGATTTTGCGACACTGCTCACTCTCATCCCTATACTTCTGATATAAACCATAGGATAGCCATTTATATAACTGTCTCTGAACCTGCTTTACATCTCACCTCTTAACTACAATATTAACATTTTCTGCCCTACCTAGTTCCTTCCCTCACCTCCATTTCTTTGGATTTCTATGCACAGCATCTATTATCTATTTAACAAACCAACTAATACACCTCTTCATACATATGAATGTAATCTAATTAGCAAATGTGTGTGTAATTATTAATGTATATTATTTAATGTCTGTTCATATATATTACTGAATGTTTGTTTAAAAATGCTTCTAATATGTTGCAGATTTTCTCCTTGGGCCTCTGCTGAAAAGTGTTTTTTGACTATACCCAGTTGACAAACCTTGTAAGCAAACATAAATTAAAAACAAATTAACTAATCAGTCAAGCAATGATAATAATACATCCAAAACATGATGGAAAGGACTAAAAGACTTTGAGCCCAATGGACAAGTTCCAATTCACATTATTCTTACTAACATTAGACACAGTAATGTGATTATCAGGACAGTATATAGTACCTCTGGATGATGACTATGGGGGAAAAAGTACATTCTGGGAATAAATGTGAAAATTATGGACAACTTAAATAAGAATGTTGATGAACCTCAGGAAGAGGCAAGGTATGAAGACAGCAACAGAAGACATCAAGGACAAGAAGAGATCTAGAAAGTTCTCAGAGATATTATGAAAAAGCAGTTACAATAAATCTAAAACACCTGGACAGAAATGAAATCACTTGAGCATAATATAATGAAAAGTACTAGGTCAGTAGCAAAAGTCCTCAGTAACAAAAAGAAATCTGAAATTGAGAGAAAAATGACAAACTCATTAGGTAAAAGCAATCCAGTAGCAAGAAGGCAACATACTCAGTCTGGGCCTCGTCACAATGTAAGGGTGTGAGGCCAGTGACAGAAAAATTCATCAGTTAAAAGGAATCTGGTAAGCCAGAAGTAAAACGCATTCAATATGTGACTTAGGCTAACAGAAGCACATTCAGCCTGAAATGCTTGGCTTAATCTCAAAAGAAGCAGAATAAAAAAAGGGGGGAATAAAGGGAAGGGCGAAGAGTGCTCAGGGCACCTTTGAGATATTAATGCAAACTCAAAGTCTGAAGGTCAGCTACTGCAAAGATAAAGTACAGTTGTGTACACTTACCATAAATGTAGATGGTCGAGTGTATTCACTGTTGCAGTCATCACACTTGGGTTATCTGTCTGCAGGTAGCCCTCAGTCGGCCTGAATACCAGAGACTTACTATTTCTGCATAGGATGCTGTTGCTCCAGGACTGATGTCAGGTCATCAGGGGGTATAAAAACAGGCAGCCGATGCCATTATATCAGTTTTTCTTGCCCCAAATATCAAGAGCCCCCAAATAGGGAGCTAGGTTATGGTGGAAGTGCACCACCAGTAGAAAGTAAATACCAAAAATCCCTGAAAGGAATGAGTAAGAGAGAGAGAGAGAGAGAGACAGAGACAAGGGGGATGGAGGATGGGTAACCAGGACTGCAACAGTAAACACACTCAAACATCTACATTTATGGTAAGTGTACACAACTGTACTATGTTCTTCATGTTTCATTGTTGCAGTCATCCCACTTGGGTAGATTCCCAAAGCTGAAGAAGGGTGGCGGCAGTCAAGAGGAGTTATGGCTGACTATTATGCCTTGCAGGACTGCTGTAGCAAAACTTGCCCTGGATTTGGAAAAGATAGGCAAATGGTAATGCTTGGTGAAGGTGTGTACAGAACTCCAGGTAGCAGATTCCAGGATGTCCCTGGTAGGGACTCCCCTGAGAAATGCTGCAGCGGTAGATGTTGCCCTCATGGAATGTGTTCTGACCCCCTCAGGGGTTGGTTTCCAACAGTGCTTGTATGGATGCAGTGTGCTATCCATTTGGAAATAATTTTGTTTTGAAATGGCCTTTCCCTCTGCCCCTGTTGCAAAGCTGACTAGTAACTGGTCAGATTTTCTGAAGGGTTTAGTCCTATCAAGGTAGAATCTGAGCTGTCTGTGCACGTCCAAGGAGTGCAGGATCCTTTCACCTTTATTTTGAGGATTAGGGGAGAAGGTTGGCAAATGGATGGATTGGTTGAGAGCCACACTGGACACCACTTTAGGCATAAAGGAAGGGTTAGTCCTGAAGGAAACCCTGTCAGCATGGAAAATAATGAAGGGTTCCACAGCCATAAGTGCTTGTAGCTCAGACACTCTTCTAGCTGAAGTGATGGCCAGAAGCAAGGCTGTTTTCCAAGAGAGGAATTTTAATTCTGCTGACACAGCAGGTTCAAAGGGGGGAAGCGTGAGCTTTTCCAGTACAAAGTTCAGGTCCCAGGGAGGGGTGGATGCTCTCCTTGGTGGCCTTAAATTGTTTGCCCCTCTCAGGAACTGTTTGATAAAAGGGTGCAAGAAGAGAGGTGGCTCAGTGTTGTAATGAGCAGAAATGGCTGAGGCATGTATCTTAATGGAAGAGAAGGACAGGCCTTTGTGGAGTAGATCTGCTAAGTAATCCAGGATTAGAGGCAGGCAGGGTAGTGTTGTGTCCTCTCCTTTAGATTGAATCCATGAGCAGAACCTTTTCCACTTATCAGCATAGGATTTTCTTGTACTGGGTTTTCTGGCTTCAAGAATGATGTCCAGCACCTGCTTGCTTAGGGCTGCTGGGGGAGAATTCAAGGAATAAGCTAGGCTGCAGGATTTAGGGTTTGCAGTTGTGGGTGCAAAAGCTGTCCCTCCTGCTGAGAGAGAAGGATTGGTTTCTGTTGTAAGTGCCAGGGTGGCACCAGTGTCAGGCTGCGCAGGAGTGGGTACCAGTGCTGACGAGATAATCCAGGGCAATCAGAATTGTCCTTGGTCTGTCTTGTTTTATCTTGATTAATACTCTTGAGAGAAGGGGCAGAGGGGGAAAGGCATAGACTAAGAGATTCACCCACTCAAAAGATAGGGCATCCACTTTCCAGGCCCTGTTGTGAGGAGTCCAGGTGTAGAATTTGTTGAGCTGGTGGTTGTAGGGGGGAGGCAAAGAGATCCACCTCTGGGGTCCCCCATCTCTGAATCAAAAGGTTGAAGGTGCTGGGCTCCAATTGCCACTCATGGGGGTCTAGGAGATTTCTGCTTAAGTCGTCTGCCAGTGAGTTTTGTTTGCCTGGCAGGAATTGAGCTTGCAGATGGATTTTAATGTCCAAGGCCATGTTCCACAGGGCCATGGCTAACCTGCAGAGTGGGTAGGAATGGGTTCCCCCCTGCTTGTTGATGTACCACATAACTGTGGTGTTGTCTGTTTTTATTAGCAGTTGTCCTGGGCAGAGTAGGGATCTGAAAGCTGTCAGTGCATTCTGTACAGCTAGCATCTCTTTTTGGTTGATGAGTAGATGAATTTGACTTGGGCTCCAGTGGCCCTGAATACATCTGCCATCCATGTGTGCCCACAGGCATAGTCTGATGCATCTGTGGTTAGGGTCCGGGTGGTGTGGGGTTGAGTAAAAGACAGTCCTTTGTTGTGGTTGCATGCTTCTGTCCACCAAAGGAACTCTGCCCTTGGACAGGGTATGATAGGAATCACATTTTCCAGGTCCTGACAATGTTGGCACCAAAGACGTTTTAAGTACCGCTGAAGTTTCCTCATATGCAGTCTTGCATATGGAATTAGCAGTATACATGAGGCCATGAACCCTAGAGCTAGCAGTATTTTTCTTGCAGATAGCTGGGTTCTGTTGGCCATTTTTTTGAAGTAGTCTGTCAGATAGACTTGTTTTTCTGAAGTGAGGAATGCCATCTGGGAAGTTGTGTCCAAGCTTGCTCCCAGGAATACAATCTTTTGACTGGGTACTAGTTTTGATTTCTTTTCATTGATGGTGTACCCCAAGGAAGTGAGAAGGTTTTTCACAAATGTCAGACGCTGCAGCAGCAATTCCTGACTGTCTGCCTGAATCAGGCAGTCGTCCAAATACGGGTAAATTTGGATATTTCTCTGCCTGTAGTATGCAATGGCTGTAGCCAAGCATTTTGTGAATACTCTGGGCGCAGTAGATAAGCCAAAGGGAAGTGCAGAGAACTGATAATGGATAGATCCTGCCCTGAAACGTAGATACGTTCTGCATGACTCCTTTATGGGGATGTGTAGGTAGGCTTCTTTTAAGTCTAGGGAGACTAACCAGGCATCCTTGGCTAGCATGAGAATAAGTTGTTGTAGGGTAAGCATTTTGAATTTTGGTACCACCAGGAAGGTGTTGGGAATTGAAAAATCCAGGATTGGGTGCCAACAGCCCTCTTTCCTGGGTACCAGGAAGAGTCTGGAGTAGAATCCTTGACCCCTCTGTTCTACAGGAACTGGCTGAATAACTCTGATATTGAGCAGGGAAAGTACTTTGTTTTGAGCCTCTGCCCACTGGTTTGGTGGAAATCTGGGAACCCTCTTGGGGTTGGCAGTAAGTGGAAATAGAATTTGTACCCCTGGGATACAATGCTGAGGACTCACCGGACTTGGGTGATGGACATCCAGTTTTCTGCATGAAGGGCAAGTTTTCCTCCTAGGGGCACAAGTAATTGGGCAGGGCTGGGCAGTGGAGTAAATAAGTCATTGTGAATTTTTTCTATAAGGTGGAGGCTTACCACTCCCTGCTTTAGGGGTGGGGGCACTCCATTGCTTAGATCTCTGCATACCCTGAGACTGTAGTGTGGGTGGTCTGTTTCCCCTGGGTCTGGTTTGAGAAGGCCTGGAGGGGGCTGGAAAAGACCAGTGTTTGGAAGGGCAATGCCTACTGAATCTAGGGGGTTGCACTTGCAAAAAATCATTGACAGTCTGCATAGACTTAGCTTTTTCTTCCATCGTTTTAAGAACCTCTTCTGCTTTGGTGCCAAATAAACAGTCCTTATTCAAAGGAGCGTCTAGTAACTTTGATTTGACATGGTCTGGCAAGGTCTGCTCCTTCATCCAAGCATGTTTTCTCAGTACACAGCCAGTGACTGCTGCCCAGCAAGATGCGTCTAGGGCATCAAAGCCACACTGCAAAGTATGCTTGCAGACTTGGCTTGCAGAGTGCATAAGCTCCTGCAATTCTTTATTCTCTGCACAGTCAGAAAAGGTTGCCACTTTTTGTTTAATAAGTTGCATAATATGTTGCTGGTACTTCAGCATGTGAAACTGACAATTCAATGCCCTAATAGGAGGAGCTGCAGAGGGATATACCTTCTTACCCCATCTGTCCAAAGCTCTGGAATCCCTGTCCGAAGGGGTGGGATTCTTGGCTGTAGTAGCCTTGATACATTTAGGCTTCTGGGAAATTACCTCTGGGTCAGCAGTAGGATTCTTGAAACGGAATGTGTGGGAGTCAGGTACTCTGTAGTACCTGCTTGGTTTCCTAGGGGCAAGAGGTAAAGTGTCAGAAATTAGACTGGATTCCATAAAAACATCATCCACAACATCCAGGACAGGGGGTATTGTTAAAGGTCTGTGCTGAGGCAACTCTAGAAATTCTCTGAGTCTCTTTTTGGACTGAGGATAGTCTTGGCAATTCCAGTGGAAATGGTCTCTTAAGGTATATAAGGTTTCACCAAAAGAAAACTCCTCTGGAGGGGAGGCAGAAGGAATGGATTCCTCTGCATCTGAATCCTCACAAGCAGATAAGGGCATGTCTTCATAATCAGAAATCTCAGAGTCATCAGACTCCTGGTCTATAGAAGCTGAAGGGGACTGAACTCTGTCTCTTAGCAAGGCAAGGCTGACTACCCCTAATCAATGTAATAACGTCTTCGGCCATTCTAAACATTTGTTTTTGTGGCATGGGAGCAGGTACATGAGCTTTGGTCATCGGTTTACTAGGTGTAGTGCGTACTCTGGGCCTAAGAAACTCTGTAGTTTTGGTTAAAAAAGACATTGTCGGTTTGAGTCAAACATCGGTTGAGTGAAGAACTGCCTCAGAAGCTGGTGGCTGCTCAGCGGCTCTGGACCCATCCAAGGTAGAGACATCTGCAGGTTCCATAGTTGAAGAAGAGTATTGCAGCATACCGGACTCCGAATGGGTCTCTGTAGAGGCTTGCAAATCCATAGAAGCGGGCATCAGGGGCTGTGAAGGTGTCTCACTGAGTACTGGTGGACTGGCGACTAGCTTAATGGAAGCGTCATCTGCAATTTAGGACCTATGCAGTCTGTCTCTGTCTTTATCCTTACATTTTTTCGAAATATTGGTAGTCAGATTGCTTACCGAAGACATTTTGAAATACGGAGATCAAGAGCGAAAGAATTTAGTGACAGAGAGCCCACCGAAGAATGGTTTAGGTGTTAAACAAGGCACAAAACCGACAGTGAGAGACGTTGTGGTCTGGGCCTAAACAGGTGATGCAGTAAGAATGAAAATCTCTGTGAGGTATTTGCTTTCCACAGGCAAGACAATTGCTAACTTTTTCTGACATCGGTTAAAGCAAGAAAAAAGGATCCCCAACAGGGTACATAGCTTTAGAAGACTTCAGGATTATTCAATTTGTAAACAAACATTCAAGTAGCGGCCGACCGGCACTTGTGAAATGCTTTTGCTTCGGGCTCCTCGGCAAGAAAGACTGATATAATGGCGTCGGCTGCCTGTTTTTATACCCCTGACGACCTGACGTCAGTCCTGGAGTGACGGTATTCGATGCAGAAATACTAAGTCTCTGGTATTCGGGCTGACTGAGGGCTACCTGCAGGCAGATAACCCAAGTGTGATGATTGCAACAGTGAAACATGAAGAAAAAGAAGTTATGTACCTACCATAACGTTCCATGTTAGTTGTCTTCATCTCGCCTTCTTTCTTGCTGGTAGGGATCGGAGCCAATCCTGGGCTCCAACTCGGCCATCTTCTACAGCTCGAGAGCTGTTTACTGGCTCGAGGCTACCCCTTATCCCATGATGCCTAGGGCTAGCTATCCAGATCTCATTTGTAATAGCTAACCACAGACATAGCCAGAGAATCAACCTCTCTAAACAAACAGGTTGAGCATACCTGTCATACTCTCTAAGTCAGTAAAGGAAACAAACCAGAGAACACTCAGCCAGTGAAACCAAAACTCCTCTCAATCCAATAGGACAGGGGGACGGAGGGTGGGATGCGAGATGAAGACAACTAACATGGAACGTTATGGTAGGTACATAACTTCTTTATGTTAAGTTGTCTATCTCTCCTTCATTCTTGCTGGTTGGGACAGAGTCCCTAGCACCTACAATCCTGGGCGGCTCATTGGAACAGACTCTTCAGAACAGTGGAACCAAAGTCAGCTCTGCTCCTGGAGACCATATCTAGCTTGTAAATAGAAATAAAGGTATGAGGATTTACCCACATAGCCGCTGCACAGATAGAGTCCATGGGCAACCTAGATTGGAAGGCTACCGAGGTGGCCAAAGACCTAGTAGAATGACCTTTTGGTTTGATAGGCAACTCTTTGTTTCTCAATTGATAAATGAAAGTAATAATGTGAGACAACCACCTGGATAAGGTCACTTTGGAAATTGGGAGACCTTGTTTGCCTAGAGCATAGGAAAGGAATAGTTGGTCCGACTTCCTTTTATCCTTAGTCCTATGCAAGTAAAAACGCAATTGTCTATGAACGTCCAATTGGTGTAATTTGTATTCTACTTTGTTGGTGTAGTTAGGGAAAAACACAGGAAGGTCTATAGATTGGTTTAAATTGTTTTCTGAGCAGACTTTCGGAAGGAACAAGGGATTAGTCCTCAGAGCAACCCTGTCCTTATGAAAAACCAAGTATGGAGGGCAAACACATAGTGCCTGAAGTTCAGAGACGCATCTGGCTGAAGTAATAGCTAACAGAAAAAGTGTTTTCCAGGACAAGAACTTAATGGAGCAGGATGCTGCAGGTTCAAAGGGGGGGGCATAATTATGGAGGTTAGTACCAAATTAAGGTCCCAATGAGAAGGGAGATCTCTCACTGGAGGTCTAAGGAGAGTAGTCCCTCTTAAAAAGGCTTTACAGAGCTTATGAGACATAATGTTTGAATTAGACAACCCAACATGAAAGTTAGAAATGGCCGCCAATTGAACCCTGATTGTAGCAGAAGCGGACCCAAAATGAAAAAGTTGTATTAGGAACTCCAAAATTTTGTGGACTGGGGCTGAAAAAGGATCTACGTTCCTAGCCTCTGCCCAACAAGAAAAACGTTTCCATTTGCTAGCATAAGTCTTTCTAGTTGTGGACTTGTCAGAGGAGACAATAATCTCATGCACGGCCGGGGAAATGCTGGGAAGCCTGGCTAAGGTTGGAAGTGGAGCAACCAAGCTGTGAGCTGGAGTGTTCAGAGGGATTGATGCAGCCCACCTGATTGATGAATCAGTAGGTCTGGAATCGGATCCAGAGTCCAGGGCTGATCGAGAAGGTAATGGTGCAGGAACGGAAACCATATCTGTCGAGGCCAGTAGGGGGCAATGAGGATCATTTTGCAACCAAACGATATTGCTTTCTGTATGAGTTTTGGTATCAGGGGAAATGGAGGGAAGGCATAAATAAGTCCCTGAGGCCAATTGTGGACTAGAGCATCTCTGGGTGTGTGACCTGGAAGCGGAAGAAGGGAGAAGTAGTTGCTGCATTTGCTGTTGAACGGGGTGGCAAAATGATCACAGCAAGGCTGCCCCTATTTGTGGAAGATCAGATCCGCAATTACCTGATTCAGAGACCACTCGTGAGGCATGAGAATAGCTCTGCTGAGCCTGTTCGCTATGACATTGGACCTCCCAGGGATGTGTGTTGCAATTAGAAATTGTTGTGAAGAAATCGCCCACTGCCAGAGTCTGAGTGCTTCTCGACATAGGGGGTAGGACTTGGTTCCGCCCTGCTTGTTGATGTGCCAGACCACTGACATGTTGTCCATTTGAAATGCAATGGTCCCAGAAAGGAGAGAGTCTTGAAGAGCTTGCAACGCTAGGAACACAGCTCTCATTTCTAGGACGTTTATATGCAGGTGGTACTCGTGAGGCTGCCAAGTGCCTTGGACTGTCCTGCACTGATAATGCCCCCACCACCCTATCAGGGAGGTGTCTGTAGTCACCGTGGCAACCGGAGGGGGCTGAATCAAGGGTCTGCCCTGAGTCACTAGTGGGGAGACCATCCACCAGGAAAGGTGCCTTTTGCATGCTTCTGTAATCATGATCATGTGAGACATGGGTAGCAGCTCGAAAGACCACTATGTGAACAGCAGCCACTGAAGGATCCTCATGTGAAAGTGGGCCAGTGGGATTAGAAGAATTGCTGCTGCCATGGAACCCAGAGTTTGAAGGATGAACCTGACTTGGATCCTTTTGCTCTGCATCAGAATTTGTACTTGCTGGCGAATTGTAGACACCCTTTCTGGCGGTAGCCTTGCGGACATGTTCTTTGTGTCTAAGTCTGCTCCTATATAGTTGATAGACTGACAGGGCAACAAGGCAGATTTTTTTGAAGTTTATTGTAATGCCTAGCTGGGAGAAGATTGTGATAGTGTAGTCCCTGGCTTGCAGAAGTTGATGCCTGGTAGTAGCAGTGAGGAGCCAGTCGTCTAGATATGGCAACACCGGGAATCCTTGACGTCTCACGTGAGCCGTGACCACTGCCATACATTTGGTGAACACCCTGGGGGCTGTGGTGAGAACAAAGGGCAGAGCTCTGAACTGGTAATGACTGGCTCCCAGCCAGAACTGAAGGAATCTCCTGGAGTGCCTGTCCATTTTGATGTGGTAGTACGCATCCTGAAGATCTATGGAGCACATCTAATTGTCCTGACCCAGAAAGGGTAGAATGGACTGTAGCGTGACCATCCGAAACTTTGTTCTTTGAGCAGACTTGTTTAGTCTGCTGAGATCCAGAATCAGTCTCCAGTGCCCTGTCTTTTTTGGTACCAAAAAGAACCTTGAGTAAGTTCCGGATCCGTGTTGGTCTGCCAGGACTTCCTGGGTGACTCTTTTTCTAGCAGTCTTGAAACTTCTATGACTGCTTAGTTCCTCAGATTGGGTGGAACATCTGGAAGGGATTTGCTTGATGGTAGAGGGGGTTGAGAGAAGGGAATTTTGTAACCTCCGGATATAACTGACCGTACCCATTTGTCTTGTGTTAAATTTTGCCAGGCTTTTGGGTACAGTGAAAGTCTTCCCCCGATTGCCTCCAGAGGCGGGCAGCTGGGCAACCCTTCAGGGATGCTGAAAGGGCTTCTCAGAGAAGGATTCTCTGTTGCCCTGGTTCTGCAGACCCCCTCTGCCACGAGGGCAGCATCTACTATTGTTATTTCCCCTTCTGCCCCTGGTGGAAAAATCGCTATGTGTGTCAGGCGAGGCTCCCTGGGATTTTCAGAACCACATTTTACCACTCTTCTGACCCTTGGGGTATGGTTTGGAAAGAGTCGAAAAATGGACTCCCACGGCAGAGAGAGTCTTGCCTTGTTGCTTACACCTAGTCAAAGTGTCTTTCACCTGTGGTCCAAAAAGAAAGGAACCATCAAAGGGGGTGTTGGTGAATGACGCTCTAAAGAGTTTCACAAAGTTACACAGCCACATTCATGCATGTCTCCTAAGGGCCACACCTGTACCTGCGGCTCTACTCGCACCATCGGCTGCATAAGAAATGAGCCTCATGGAGGAGTTGACTACAGAATTAAGAGTCACCAGCTGGGAAGCCACTTTAGCTTGAGCCCCCTCAGCTGATGGATCTTGAAGGGTATCTCCGAGCTCTTTAAGGAGATCCCTCTGTAGCCGGGTAAAGTGGCATAAGTAGTTCAGGTCGCTGAAGCAAACATTCGCTTCCCGAATCTGTCCATAGTCCTAGGCTCCTTGTTAGGAGGATGGACAGATGAAGAGGTTTCTGCTAACTCTTTTTCGGTGGCTGCTGCTACCACCATGGCATCAACAGGAACACCTTTGGTAAGGAACTGCTTATCATGGGGTGCTGTAATGAACTTGCCAGGTCTCCTCAGAGTTGGTTCCACTGTATCCGAGGCTGACCAGGCCTTTCGAGCCACCACGGACATAAGTGGCTCGAAAGGCGGAGAAACCCAGGAGGTGGAAGGTCGGGAGCTGAACGCATCCAGGAATACAGACTCATCCTCGGTAGGGGCTAGGGGATTCCACTTCCTCCTCTGCTTAAGCATTTCAAGGATGTCCAAAAAGGAAACATTTTCAGAGGGGGATCTCGGGGACCCTTCCGAATCATCTAAGTCTGTATCCGAAGTGACAGACTCAGGGGAGTCAATGTGCTTCCTCTTGCACTTCTTCTTATGAGGGAGCTCCTCTGAATGCTCAGGGGAGGCCTCAGAAGAAGAGGAAACACCCAATGGGGTGCTCTGGGGCGCTGGTTCCCCACGCTTGGGGTCTGGAGGAGGAGCAGAGGTTGGCACAGGCACTCAAGGGGATGGAGCCGATGGGGCCGATAGTGGAGCTGACTCAGTGGCCAGCACACTCCTCATGACATCGAAGGCATCCCTGCCATGATGCAGAGAAGGCTCCGGTTCCGAGGAAATCAGAATCCTTCTCCGCACAGAAGGAGAGGGAGATGGCTCCGAGGCTGATGTAGGAGCAGAGCTCACCTGCGCCGAAGCTCCGAGAGAGACAACAGGGTCGGACAAGGGTCCGATGCCACTCGCTCCCTTGAAGCTGACGAGGGAGCCCTGGCACCCAGATCCCTTGATGGACGTCACCATCGAGGGAATCGGAGCAGACGGAACCAAAGGAAATAAAGTTATCAGAGCCGACGGTTCCACTACTCGAACCCCAACAAACTCTGGCTCCGAGCTCAATGGAGTCGGAGGAGGAACATTGACAGAAGTGGATGGGGCCGACACCTGTTGAGGAGGGCTGGACAACATCTTGGCAAGTGCCTGCGACTTTAGCAACCTACTGACCACTCTCTCCATGTCGTGATCCGACAGCCTAAAGGATCGAGAGGAATGCGCTTTGCAGCAGGGGAGACCAAGGAGCCGAATGTATGGATTCCAGAGAAGGGGACCTCAGCCTCTTGTGGCTCCGTGAAGGCTCCAAAGTTTCTGATGGAGCCGACGGGGAGATTAGTCTTATCGGTTCCAGCCGGAACCGAAGTAGCAGGTAGAGTCTGAACCAAAGACGGCTCCAAACTTGGAGCCGACAATTTGGTAGATTTAGGGGATTTCACAGGCTGAGTCTTGGCCAGTGAATCCTGGGGCTTTAATAGGCCCCTAAGAATAAGCTTATTCTTACGCTCCTGCAGAACTCTTGGACTAAATGCATGGCAGATAGAACAAGAGTCCTGCAGGTGCAAAGTGCCTAAACAATAGACGCAAGAAGTGTGAGACATTTTCTGACAGCATGAGTCACACTTCTTGAACGCAGACACCTTGGATTCTTTGGACATCCTGTAACAAAAAATACAATAGCTAACCAAACAAAATACAGTCTAAAGAGAAAAACACAGTACCCTACAGACTAAATCTAAAGTTTTTTTTTTTTAATAGGAAAGCCTCTAACTAAAATGGCTAGCCTATAAGGAAGATAGAAGGAAAGCCTCTAACTTAAATGGCTAACCTGACAGGAATAAGGGGGTGGGGGGAAAACTCTCTAAATTAAACGAGTTCTAAAGGGAAGGAAAGGAAGCTACAAATACACACTTAGCTAACACAAGTATAAGGCTAAAACTAACAAAAAAACCCTAGGAAAAAGACTATTTCTAGTAAAAATGTTCTATAAATAAACTTTATACGAGCCTGAGCCAGAAAAATGACACCTCGCAGCTGAAGCGGCAAACGAGATCTGGGTAGCTAGCGCTAGGCATCATGGGACAAGGGGTAGCCTTGAGCCAGTAAACAGCTCTCGAGCTATAGTAGATGGCTAAGTCAGAGCCAAGGATCGGCTCCGATCCGTACCAGCAAGAACGAAGGTGAGATAGACAACTTAACATCACTGCTTTCTCCACAAAAGAAGTGCAGAACAACAAAACATAAATATTTCAGATGAATCAATGCATAAACCACAAGATAAGGGGAGAACACTGTCAAGAAAGCAGACAAAGAGCAAGAATAGATCTACCTACAAAAGGAAAAATGTAGAGAAACTTACTAATAGAAGCCTGTGTAGCAAAGGATCACATAGAATCAGACAGACGTTCAACGCAAACCTTCTGAAAGCTGTACAGCAGATCCCCCCCCCCCCAAAAAAAAAACAAAACAGAAAAACTGAAAATATTTCAAAGGACAAGCAGTAGAAAAAAAAGCTATGCCAAAGACTGGATTGAGTGAAAGCTGTGCAAATACTAGGCGTAGCCACAAAACCTATTATCCAAGGAAAATTAAATACTTAAGGGTAAGCCATATGCTGGGCAAAGCCACAAAACCTACTACAAAATTAAATGATTAAAGGTAAGCCATGATCCTTGAATGCACCAGACAGACAGTTGGTTATAGAAACTCAACAGTAAAGCAAGGTTATGCATGATTCCATAGCACAGAGGACAGAGTTCTGACTGTGACCCATGTGACTAGGGTTTGACTAGTGGGCCAAGCATTGAAGCAGTTAGAGAGGGGGGATTAGTGAGGGGCCATGGTCTGCTCCCCCTCCCCCTCTAAGTGAGGACAGATGTGCACACTTGAGGCAAACTGGGTAGTACCATTTCCCTTTTGGAGACCAGAAAAGCCACCACTTCTGATTCTTAGCGAGGGGCAGAGCTGCTTGAATGGACACATTCCATGTAGAAGTGACAGGATGCTGTAGAGCATTGCACATCCTCTTCAAAGTGCTCCTCTAAGCACATGCAAAGATTAGGGCAGCACAGAAAAAAACTCAAGCCATATCTGATGACTTCTGAAGGACAGACCCTTCTGGGTGATCCTCAATCTGGTAATGGGAACAAATGGCCCTAATGACCAGAAGGGGGGGTGATGATTGATAACGGGAGGCAAAAACAGACAAGTACATAAATAAACAAAAGAAAGTATAATCAGGAAATAAGGATTTCACCACTGGAAATCATACTCAAAGAGGAACCAGGACTAAAATTCCTAAGGAAGGTAGCCATGCCTACATGGCAGGGGAGCAGTAAAGGGTCTTCAGCTGGACCCTAAGCCCTAATGATAGAACAAGATGAAAGTTAAGGAACCAGCAAAGTATAACCTAAACTGCTCTGCAAAAGAAAATAAAAGTATCAGTGTGCTGGAGAAGATGAACAAGGTGCACACTATCCCAAAACAAGAGGAACAGCTTTCTAGGGAAACAGCACCATTTGTCCATGGCCAGAGATCAGCTATGGAATTACCAGGTAAATGGAGTGAAGTTAGGCACCTCCAAGTTCACATTCCCTGGTGGGACTCCTGAAGTAAGGAAAGTATATATATATATATATATATATATATATATATATATATATATATATATATATATATGTATATATATTAGCCTAATTATGGGTACATGTAAAGTCCCATCTAGAACTTTGCCTCTGATAGTCATCACAGAAAATGGAGATCAATTTACCAAATAAGAGAGATAGTAAGAGAACCAAGGATGACTGATTCCAGACAAAAGAAGCCTACAGGCTTAGGCTTTCTAAGAAAGGAATAAAGTCAAATTATGAGGGCCCATTACAGCAGGACTACAGCAGGTCCTGTGGGGCATCTCATGTAAGGATCAAAACCATATTTCTCAAAATTTAATGTAACTGTGCTATATAAATAGCAGTAACTTCTGTTGATACTGAACTAGGTCAGAGTCCATATAGATAAAATGGGCCACCTTTGCACTAGAACCATGGCAACTGAATCTGTAGCTGTCCTTGAAGGGATGAAATATTAAAAAGGAACAGTAAGTAGTCCCACATCACCTTGGCACAGGGACCATATTAGATGAATCTGACAATATCTGTGAAAGGGCACAGTAGTATCAGGATAAGCAAGCAGTCTTGTGTTTAAGCATAACAAAATAAAATGAGTCATTACTCTGGCTGTAAGGGGTTATATGGTACAGCACCACCTTATTCGTGTTCTAACACTACCTCTATCTCTGCCCCTAACCCACACTCCACACATTAGATTACTAAAAACCCTTTCCCTGACAGAATTTCTGTCAAGAAGACACTTGATCTTGGTTTTAATATAAGGCTTTTTAGTGTGAGAGAGGTATTCAGTGTTTTGTGACTGACTCCCTTGAGTCTGTATTTTCTGATTCTCTATTTTTCTCTTCTACCATTTGTGATGCTCTCTTTTGAGTTTTCAACCTTTCATGATAGAATTTATATATATATACATGCATACATATATATGTATATACAGACAGATAGACAGATAGATGATCCTTCTGCGGTGGTGCAGCGGTAGCATTGTTGCCTCACAGCAAGAGGTTCTCCCATTCGATTCCCGGTTGGAGTGCGGGGAGTGTCTTCTGTGTGGAGTCTGCATGTCCTCCCTGCGGTTGGGTGGGCGTTCGAAAGACATGCGTAAATGGGCATGCCTTCGTTGAAGGATGAACGTCGAGCTGGCACCTCGGCGTTTGTGAAAATCTACTGCCAATCATTAGCGGACCAGAGTTCCGCTGTGGTGACCCCTAATTGGGAAAAGCTGAAAGACAACAACAACATATAGACAGATAGATATATACATATAAAGATAGTGTGTGTGTGTGTATATATGTATATATATATATATATATATATATATATATATATATATATATATATATATATATATATACACACACATGTATTTTAGATGTGTGTGTATATATTTTTTGTGTTGGTTAATGATATATTAATAGACTGTTTCGGTAAATATATTGCAATGTATAAGGCTGAGGATTAGGCTACTGCACATGTAACAGTATTGTAGTATGAAAGTATATTATGTGGTTGACTTCTTTAAGAAGTGGATAGGTGGGAGACGTTTGTGAGTAGAGTTCAAAGAGAGTAATAGGATATGGAGGGTAGCTGGGGAACTGGAAGTGGGAGGATAGTGAAGTGAGTAGAAAAACTCTCTCACAGTAGTGTGACACAATCTCTTCGTGCATGCAAATAACTGAGGCTCCTGGACAAATCGAGTCAGCAGCAACCAAATGAAAGTAAACATAAGCACGTTTAAGCCATCTACATGAAATTATTATAGTAAAGTAGACATGGACAGGAACTGAATGAAATATAGATTCATGAGTACAACTAATGACTTGCTTTGAATTATTTTAATACTTCCTTCTAAACATGCCAGTTGACTATATTTAATATTTGTGGACAGTGGAAGCCACAGTAATTTTCTCAACCTGCATTCATAGGATGGACTATTAACTTTCATTAATACAGATATTGCACGTCTTGCTGAACAACATATATGCTGCAAATAAAGAAAAGGAAACAAAACACATTCAGTAAATTAGCTTGATAGTGACTTATGTGCCTGAATGCCAGAAGTAGAATGCTGCTGTGCAATAAGACTGTACAACCGCATCCTAGTATACATCAATCCGCACTGCCTGTAAGCATGTTAAAATGTGGATAAAATGCAGGTACAATAGGATCAACCTACCTGTAGAATGTATTTGTCTTTCGTACAGGACAGGAAGAAGGATGAGATTTAAGATAACTGTAAATTATATCAGCCTACAGTTCCTTGGAAAACCTAAGCAGAGATACGCGAGAAAAGGAGGGTCCCATTGCATGTAAAGTAGCACTTCCTGTGAGATATCAGTGCAACTCACACTCAGCCTCTACAGAATGTACACTCCAACCTGTGAAGTAAAAAGGAGGAATGGCTGGTATAAGGTACATAACAAGTAGGCAACCAAGTCAGCAGTCAGTTTCACTATCTGCTGGAACAGAAGAGAGTGGAGAGAAAGAGCAGCCCTATAGAAAAGTAAACAAATCAGACCAACACTAAATTCCATATTGTCCCACAACGCAGGCATACAAGGTGCACTTGTTGGCTTGGAAATATGCACTAAGGGGCAGAAAACAGTAAAATTAAAAAACAAATCCTGTGATCATACTGGTGAGACTAGACCACTAGACGTAAACACAAGTCCTCAAGCTCCCCAGTTGACAGAAATAGTAACATCCATTCATAAGGAAAACAGCATTAATTTAGCTCCTGAGACAAAAAAAAAAAATCTTCACAGTTGTGGTCAAGGACTGCTGGCTCTGGCTGAAAACACAGCCGGTGTCGAACAGCTTATCAGTAATGAGTCATCTCAGCAGTTCTGCTACCTAAGAGCTAACCTGTGAAGATGACAATGCCAACAGCCGAACAGTGAAGCTGCACCTAGACAGAAAGGCCTCTTTGGTGCCAAGCTGTTCAAGGTTAAATCAGCACCGAGGATAGGCACTAATATTCTAAGCATCAAACTGTGGTTTAAGGAGCCATCTGACCTGGGGTCAGGGTTAAAACCTATGAGGAAATCTATGTTGAAGACCTTAAAGTTGATCGTAACAGGCAGAGGTAGGCCCAAGAAGGGTCATGCATGTGGTCCTGACACAGAATTCAAAGCAGAGTCAGCCAAAAAGATGTATGACTGCAATTGATACCAAGGTCAGACCAGGCTGGCGAGAGGGTGCAAAAAGAACAGGATAAAAGTATACATGTAGGGTTTTGACAAGCTCAGGCTAATATCATTATCTGCACATTTCCCTATGGGGAGGAAAGTAAAGCTGAAAGGAAAACCAGACAGAAGCATTTTAGTTGATCCCTAAAACCCTAGTACCATTTGAATAGTAAATTAAGATACTACTACAAATGTCACCAAAGAAACACCAGAAATGGACTAGTAAGGCATTCAGAGAGTGAATAATATACATTCCACTTGAAGCCAAATACATGGAGCCCAAAAGCAAATCATGTACAGACAAACATCCACCTTTACAGATTTAACAAGACTAAGAAAGTACTTAAGAAAGAAAACAGCTTAGGAAAAACTGTTAGTCTATTCCTAAGCATTACACCACAGTATCCAATAAGCATACTGAGATATATAGCCACAAATAACACTGAAGCCAGAACCAAGCTGGTGACAGGGTCCAAATAGTAAACCAGTTCCATACACCCAGAACAAAATATCTGGAGCCTCCCCTGCAAGCCATGCACAGATGAACAGCAACATCAGTAAACTTAATAAGGATAAGGACACTTCTGTTAAAAAAGACAGATATGAAAATTTGAGTCTACTCTAAAAATTTCCTGTACACTCTGAGTACCAGACTGAAACAAGACCATGGCAGGCACTGGGGCATTGAAAGGCTCTTACGTGTTCAGGTAATTAAAAGTAACCTGAAGACACAGACATGAATGCATACATAATTTCCAAAGACTGAAAAATGTACTTCCAACCTAACAATCATTCAGGCACTTGAAAAATCTGGTAAAATTCCTAAAATGTTACACTAAGACTGAACTAAGATACAAACAGAATAAAAAAAAATCATCTCTCTGTAAGACATAGAAGGGTCCAAGAAGAAGAAAACGATGGAAAGAGGATGCAAGGTAAGAGAACACAGAATTGATAACCTTAAAAAGAAGGCTAAACATATCAAAAATGATGGAAATGAACTGAAAAACTAACAGAACTCCAATACATTTGCAAAATAACAACAAAATGCCTCACGAAATAAAAAGTAGACAGAGAGAGCCAATAGGTGTGACTGTCCATTTCCACAACAAAAGAGATTTTGGAGTAGTATCCTTTTGCGCACAGAATTTTGGAAAAAGGGGAGGATTAAATAGCTTGAAAAAGTTTTAGGTGACAGTGCTGCTATCTACTTGGCCTGGTTTTTGTTTTATGTGAGAGCTAGACAGTTAAATTATCTAGGCTGCATGTTTCACATAATTTTTCATTGGTTAAATTGCGTCTTGAGTGATGCCTACATACACAGAGAATTTCTGGGTCTTTGTCTTTTTCGGAAAAGATTTCAAGTCTCCATAAACTAAAGCAGTGCTAATGATTCTCTGCTAGGTTTTCCCACCCACCCTCCATTTTCTTGATCTGCTTTTTAAACCTGGTGATTTTAAGCTGCCAACCCCTACTGTAAATTGAGCTTAACAAGCTCCTCCCTTTCTACATTGTTGTTGATATCTTGAATTATTTGCCTTTCCTTGTAGTTATATTGAAAAAAGTGCATTTTGCCTCTCATTGACTGCTCTACTGATTTACTTGATCTAAATTCATTATCTAGCTAGCTGTCATATAAAGTAGTGTATTTTTATACTCTAGCAAGCACTTATTTTTACATCAATATGTCAGTGGATTTTCCATCTAGTGCACTGAGAGGCAGCCTGGCCTGTTTACATTGGGGAAACACTTGAGATTTCTACATGCAATTTTATTGGCTGGAGGGCTTATTAATCAGCTTATCTTGTTTCTAGTGCCTTTATAAATTCTGTACAATGGAGTGGCTCTTGGCTTATTTATATAATGTAAAGTACTTTTTTTGAATAATCACACTTTTCTAAGCTGTTTAATGTAAACTGCTGTATCTTTATCTTTAAGTTTGTGGCAGCATTTTGTGTCTTTTAAGTTTGTGGTAGCATCTTACCATGGACACTCTTTACTGTGCTTTATATTAGGAGGACTGGGTTTATTCATCTAGTGGCAGTAGGTGTTTACCTGGTCTATCTGAGCAGGGAAACACACAAAAGGGCTCAAGTATTTTCTGCATTTCTCTTATATACTGTAATTCTACTATAGCAGTTTCAAAAAAACTGTACTGTCTGCTGCTGTTTTAAGCAGTAAATTGCACTGTATTACATTGTGTCTGTTAGTTGTATGACTGTTTTGTATGTAGTTTGTGTAGTCTCATTACACTTGGGCCAAACCAGCTATTCTATATTAAAAAGGTGTTTTTCTGTACCCTTGTGGCAGAAGTGTGCTGATCTAACTTGTCTGACTTGGGGATTGTTGTTGGAAGGCTTACTGTGTGCTTTCCTGATTGGTAGTTAGCTTAAAACGGGTTCATCTTTGCTAGTGTTTAGCATTACGTTTGCACGGGCTTTGGCATAGATACTCAGCGCTGCTCATCGTTTGGCAACTTTGCTACTGATTGCAGATAATCCGCTTTCACTTGGAGCAATCGACTATTGAAAAGATAAAAATAAGTATTTTTTGGACTTCTCTTATATAGTGTGACTGTACTTTAGCAGTTTCTTAAGCTATTTGTTGTCATTTTTGCACTTTATAGCACAGAAATAAATAAATACTGTCTACTGCTGCTTTCAGTACTTAATTCCACTATATTACATTGTATCTGTTAGATATAGGGTATTTGTACATAGTTTGTGTGGTCTTGTTACACTTGGGCTCCAAACAAGCTATTCTACATTAAGGAGGTATTGTTCTGCATCCTTGTGACAGAAGTGCACTGACCTGACTTGTTTGAGTTGAGGATTGCTGGTAAAAGGCTTATTGTGTGCTTTTCTGAATCGTAGTTAGCTTAAAAATAATTTTGTTTGCTCATATTTCGGCGTTGTGTTTGTGCGGTGCTGCTCTTCACTCAGCAGTGATTCGCAGTGCCCTGTATAGAGACAAAAACCTAGAAGCTCCATTTTTCCCTAAACAGCTGTCAATGAAACTTTCCAAGCTTTTCTGCCTCTCTAGGAGCAACTGAGTTCCCTACTGAGCAGCACTGTCTTATTGATCAACCTTAGACTAGATAAAGTATAGGTCCTTCTTGTAGTCTTGATGCTACCAGCACTGCCCTGTCAAATTAATCCATTCCCTTCCCTAATAAAACATACAGTAAGAGCCTGCTATCATGGATGGGCAGTTTCCCATCATCTTTCTAGCCAGTCTGATAGACATGGGTATCCTAAGGTAATGAAGCAATTGTCTCATGTATACTGACAACCACTTACTCCTGAAACAAACAAATACTTCATGTGAGGGATGTAGTTACACTATGAAATTGGAGGTAAGACTCTCACACAAAACCAAATCAAATGCCAAACAGGTTGTCAACACACACTTCCCACACTAAATAAGGACATGACACACACTCACATATGTAGAGGTCTTCACTAGTAACTTACCAAAAGATCACAGACTTCCCAAATGGAAATCACTGACACACACAATGCAAAAAAAAACACCGCTGTACATAACACACACACACACACACACACACACACACACACACACACACACACACACACGTCTCAACAAATAAGCCCATAAGTCATAACACTAAAAAAACTAATATAGTGGTCATAGGTGACTTCATTGTAGATGCACAGATGTTTCTCTCACTAGGCTGAATAGGGAGCATGTCATGGTTAACTGCCTGACAGATGCCAGGATCCATCAAGTCACTCAAGCAGATCAAGTCACTCAACCACAAGTACCAGTAAGACTCCATCATAGTCCACATGGAGGGGAATGACCTAAGACGCACCTCAATGGACTATATGGAGAGAGACATGACTGAGCTCTCAGATTGTGTGTCACAGGTGGGTATAAGCCTAGCCTTAAGCAGCATTCTACCTTCTCCAAGGAAGGTGCCACAATACAAACAAAAAATGATTGACTTTTGGCTTAGCTTCTGGTGTCAATCCAATGGGATCCATTGGATAGCCAGCATGGAAAGGCATGGTTGACAGGCCACGCTGCTTATCAGAGATGGTATGCATCTGTCTCCTCTAGGCTTTCAGATACTGGCAAAGGTATTAGCCACCCCTATTGTGCCTTTTTTAGGCAATGTCAAAAAAGAAGTTATGTACTTACCATAACATTCCATCTGTGTTGTCCATCTTCATTTATCCTTGCCATATGTGTTTGGTTCGGATATTGGAACCGACTTGGCCATTACTAACTACAGCTCGTGCAGGCCAAAACCTCTCAAGCTTCATCCTTACCCACAATTCTCCTGTCCCAGTTGCCTTAGATCGAGTTTGCAGATTAGAAATAATGTATAATTAAGGATGCCTTAATGGAAACTATATTTGCTATGTTTCAATACATGTAATAACCACTATGAAAGTATCCATTCCACCAAAACATCTTCAAAGGCCGAGGGATAGAGGGAGGGTAATCGAGGATAAATGAAGATGGACAACACAGATGGAATGTTATGGAAAGTACATAACGTCTATCTGATGTCAATCTTCATTTTATCCTTGACATATAGGACAGAGTCCCCAGCTACCTCAGACCTTGGCAGGATGCATAGAAGGATATTCTTGAGCACCATTGAACCAAAGGATGCTCCTCCCCTAGAGACAAAATCCAAACTGAAATGAGTAAAGGTATGGGGAGAAGCCCAAGTAGCCGCTGCACATATATCATCCATTGAAGCTCTAGACTGAAACACTGCTGAGGTGGCAACAGATCTTGTAGAATGTGCGTTCATAGGTTTAGGCAAGGCAATTTTATTTTTGTCATAAAAAAAGGAAATTCAATCCTTGAGGCATCTGGCTAAGGTCACTTTGCTGACAGGTTTACTAAAACCACCACTTGAGAAGGACACAAATAGTTGATCAGACTTTTTGATGTCTTTAGTTCTGTAAAGATAAAAACATAATTGTCTGTGAACATCTAGTAAATGTAAAATGTATTCACCTTTGTTTGAAAAGTTTGGAAAAAATACCTGCAAATTAAGAGACTGACTGATATTAAACTCTGACACCACTTTAGGTACAAAGGTGGGATTTGTTTGTAAGGTAACTCTATCTTTGTGAAAAATCAGATAAGGTGGTTTACATGAAAGGGCCTGAATTTCTGAAATTCTTCTAGCAGAAGTTATTGCCACCAAAAATGTTTTCCAGGACAAAAACATTAAATCACAATCTGCAGGTGGTTCAAAGGGAGGATGTATGATAGTTTTCAACACTAGGCTTAGGTCCCAAAGAGGAGTAGGATCTTTGAAAGGGGGTTTTAGCAATAGAGTGCCTTTTAAAAATGCCTTACAAAGTTTATAAGAAGCCAAAGAACATTCTTCCAAGCCATCATGGAAGTTTGAAATTGCTGCTAACTGAATTCTGATGGTAGATGGTAGAAAGGGAAGCTCCTGCATTGATTAGAAAGGTTAAAAAGTCTAAAATATTTTCAGCAGAAGCAGAGAATGGGTCAATATCTTTTTCAAGAGCCCAAATGGTAAATTTCTTCCATTTACTAGAGTATAGTCTCTGGATGGAAGGCTTATAAGAAGCTAAGAGAATTTTGCAAACAGAAGAAGAGAGGATAAGACACCTGACAACTAGAGAACTAGGGGAATTATGCTGTCAACTTGAGGTTCAGAATGTCTGGATGAACTAGTCCATCTGGATGTGACAGAAGGTCTGGAGCTGGGTCCAGAATCCAAGGTTATTGAATCAGATAAGGACAAAGAAAGGGGATCCACATCTGTTGAGACCAATAAGATGCAATGAGGATTACTGTGCTATTCAGCCTAAGTGCTTTCTGTAAGAATTTTGGAATTAGAGGTTTCGGGGGAAAGGAATATAGTAGTCTGGGGGGGGGGGCAAGTATGAATAATAGCTTCTCTTGGGAATTAGGGCAAAGTAGCTGCTGCACTTTTTGTTTAGGGGAGAGATGAACAGGTTGCAGCAAGGCTGGCCCGACTGACAAAAAATCCTTTCCGCTACTGTTAGATTGAGAGACCACTTGTAAGGCTGAAGAATACATCTGCTCAGTTTTTTCTGCCATCACACTGAAACTCCCCGGAATGTGCATCACTATCAGAAAGCGGTTGGAAGAGATTACCCCCTATCACGCTTTGAGTGCTTCTTGACAAAGGGGATAAGACTTGGTTACTCCCTGTTTGCTGATGTAGCAAACTACTGGCATATTGTCTGTTTGGATTGCAATTGTTCTCAGAGGAAATAAATGATTGAAAGGCTTGCAGTACTAAAAACACCACTCTTAGTTCCAGGACATTGATATGTAAGTTGGCCTCTAATGGGGACCAACTGCCCTGGACAATCTTACCCAAAAAATGCCCCACCACCCCATCTGGGAGGCGTCCATAGTCACTATAGCCTTGGGCTCCGGAAGGACAAATGGATGGCCCAGGAGAATTTCTTTGGAATGAATCCGCCAGGCAAGATCCTACTCTGCAATGATTGGTGATTAGAATCTTGTCCAACGTGGGTTGGTATAGCATGGACCACCGAGATGCAAGTAGCCATTGTAAAATTCTTATGTGCAATCTGGCTAGGCGAAGTAGAGTTATTGTTGCTGCCATTGAACCTACAACCTGTAAGATTAGTTGAGCAGGTACTTTCTTTCTGTGGATTATCTTCTGAACCTAAGTTATAATTTTTTAAAGTCTCACTGGAGGAAGGGATGCCACTGTTGAAGTCATATTCAGTACTGCCCCTAAAATCTCTAAGCGCTGAGTTGGAGTCAGTTGAGATTTTTCATGATATACAGTTATTCTTAGGTACACACAGATCTTAAGAATGTAATCCCTTGCCTCTATCAATCAATGCCTGGTCAGAATAGGCTTGATGGTGTCTGGTACCTTCCATGCCACTGTGAGATCAACTGAATGAGCTTGTCAACAGGTGGAGTCACCAAGAGGTAGACGGGCAAGTACCAAAAGCCTGCAAGTACACAGACTCCTCCATGGAAGGATTTTGGGACTTCCAGTCATCGGTGTCCTCTGTGACTAATTCCTGTGGGGAATGTAAATGCTTCCTCTTGCACTTTCTATTCTGAGGAATCTCCTCAGGGGCATGGTCTAGGGAGGTATCAGAAGATGACAGAACATGAATCTGTGAGTCCTGCGGATTTGGTACTTACTGTCTCAGTGGAAAAGCAGGTCAAATAAGAGAGCGTGAGGACAGAATGTGCTTTGAGGAGGATGGCACCAACTGAATGACCACTGTGGACAAATCTCTCTCTATTGCCTTGAAGGCTGCCCCCCCTGCCGAACAGGCAAAGGAGTCCAGAACCAAGAAAGACTGCTCGGAACCATGGTCACTCCCCACTCCGAGATAGCCCCTGAGGCAGAAGCCGGTGTCAAGCTACACCATGCCGAAGCTCTAAGGCACAGAGACGGCTTTGGAAAAACTGGAGTCGACCCCAGCTGCTTGGAGCTGACAGCCAGATGCTGCCCTGGGAAGTCTCCGGATCCAACTGAGCTGAAGAACTTATGGACATAACTGCTTCAAAAGTAAGAGATATCTCCGGAACTGATACAGTTGGCACCTGAAGGCTCGGAGTTGGCATCTCTAAAACCTCAGAGGAGGTCAGAGGAGGTGCAGCAACAGGGGTAGAAACTGAACTGGTTCCTAGACCCAAAGGGATTGGAGCAGAGGGGAGTCCGTCCTGCAAGTCTTCTCTCCCACAGAAATTTATTCACTAGTCTCTCCACATGAAACTCAGTGAGACTTATGGTGGAACACATAGAGGTTTGAGAAGGAGATTTTGGTCTCTGTAAAAAGACCTCAAGCAATTCACCAGCAAAAGGATCAACAGAAGGAAAACAGACCACTCTTGGCAATTCAGGTAGTTGTCTATGCCAATATAGTTGGCATCGAAGACAAGGTATCTTGAGTCAAAATATGACTCATGTTGTGTCGAAGCACTGGTCAGCATTTTAGGAGCCATAACAGTTGTTGGTACTGATAAAATCTTGTCCGGCACCGAAGATTTAGATTGATCTTCCATCAGATCCAAAGTGGTTCATGGAGCCAATGATTTAAGCTTTTTGTGAGTCAGTTCCAAAGGGGAAGATGGAACCAACAAGCTCCTCTTTTTAGACTTTTCTAAAGATGAAGAAGGGGGAGAAATATCACATTTACTCTTTGCAGCAGTTATAGCTTCCCCAAAGGCTGATGGAATTAAGCCCTTTAAGATTAATTTATTTTTCCTCTCGACAAGAGCTCTGTGGCTAAAGCTGTGGCAAATGCTGCAGTCCTCTTGTAGATGAATGGCCCCTAAGCAATAGACGCAGAAAAGAGGACTGTCTGAAAGGGGAATTTTGCGGCCACACTGTTGGCATTTAAAACCAGGGGGCCCTAGAGGTTTGTCAGCCATAATGAATGGGTAGAAAAGAAAACAAAGACTACATTTTCTATATACTACAACAGAAGCAGAAGAATAACGAGAAAAATATTTTTTTTGTAGGAAAAGAGAGAAGAAGGGGACTATCAACAATAACAGTTACAGCTACATCGAAGTGTACGGGAAGAGAGGGAGGAAACTATCAACAACGATAGCAAGAATACATTGATGTGTATGGGAAGTGGTCAAAAGATAGTAAAAGTAGACCATAGTATGACAAGCAATATAAAACAATTATAAAGAGTTAGTCTGACAAGAGATTTTAAACACTGATTATTTATAAAATAGACTTAGCTTGAGAGCTGAGGTGAACGCGTCTGTCTGTAAAAGTGGCAAACGAGATCTGAGGTAACTGGGACAGTGGAATTATGGGTAAGAATGAAGCTCGAGAGTTTTTGGCCTGCACGAGCTGTAGTAATGGCCAAGTCAGTTCCGTTATCAGAACCAAACCTATATGTCAAGGATAAAATGAAAATTGACAAAATCAGATTAACTAACCTCCCAAAATAACAAAATCCTCTCTAGATAAACTCAAGGTACTGCTGCTTAATGCTAGGAGTCTAAACAAGAAACTGCACTCCCTGGAAGCATTCCTCACTTTGGAAGATGCTGACATTTGTGCAGTCACCGATACATGGTTCAAAGGCATGGAAAGCACCTTGGCCAGGCAGAGCTGCAATGCCTTCCATATGTTCAGACCACAAACTGAGTGTGAAAGAACCAAAGAAGAAGGTGTATCTATCTTCATTAAGGATAAGTACACCTCAAGACTGGTCAAACATTATGACTCTCTTGAGCTACTCCATGTCCAATTAACAATACACCAAAGCCACTTACCACATCATAGCTAGCTATTGGTCCCCCACCATGAAACAGAACAAGCATATCACATACCTGGACAGAGGAAGTTATTAACTACCATAGACCCTTTCCTCTGCGAACTTCACTCACCTAATCAAAAACAACTGGGGCAACTCAGGATAAATATGGCTAGGCTTGTAAGGGCTCTACAGCCGTTAGCCTAGTAACCTTCTAATATCCTATGAACATACATGTTTTCCTGTTTCTATGAAAACAGAAAAAAAATAACCATAAAACACACAGAGATGTCCTACCAATAAGCTTACATGGCACTGACATTCAGAAGCCTGGAGAGGCCTGGTGGCATACATTACCTTCAACTAAGCAAGGACAAGTCACAATCAAATGATATTAGGAAACAGAAATTATAGATACTGTAATAATGGACAAGAGAGAGGATGTGAAGGCTGCAGGACTACCAGGACTTGTGCCTCAATGTCAACTTCTGTTCAGTAAGACTCCAAAGAAACAAATTGCAGCCAAGGAAAGGACCTCAAACGGAAACAGTCCTCTTTATTGGATACAACTACAATAAACGTTCTGCTCAGCCTTTCACATCCTCACAATTTGATAACCCCATGCAATGACCTGCCCTTTGCAACCCCTCCTTCAGCCACATGGAACTCTACTGTTCTTTTTCTTTGTACCATTTTGGAATAAAATTGCCTTGTGACAAACGTCTGAACAATAAATGCTACATGCAAGATAAATGGCTGAAGAGAACTGGATGAGAGAGGTAGGAGAGTGGAATGTGTCCTGTAGCCAGAGAGAGACTTATTACAGCTGCAGCATTATGGTAAGTATACATCACTTTTGTATCTGACAGTGAATGGTTCCACCTTGGCAGTAAAAACTAGTGAAACATCACTCTGAAATTAATGTCCAAGAGAAAGTCTGTGTGAAAAAATGTGTCCAACTTCTAGAGTGTTTTGTAAAAACAGGCATGATGGACCAAGTAGTCATAACACTATCATCCTTAGGATTCACTGTGGAAAATTTGCCGCAGAAGTAAAAACTACTCTAACAGAATGTGCTCTGGAAGTCTGCTCCAAGGTCCTACCATTCTTGCTGCAGCAAAAGACTATGCAATTAAAAAATACAATTGTGACAGCACTGCTTTCAACTTTCACGCTTTCTCCTGCTGGCAAAGGAAATGAACAAAGGGCTGAATTTTCTAGTGAAAGTCATCTTATCAGTATAGCATCTTAATAACCTTTGAATATCCATAGTAGCCATTCTCTAGGACTGAAACTCTGGGGAAATATCCTGTCAAAAATGGCCTGTGTCAGCTTGGCCTCAGTGGTTTAAGTAAAGAAAGAAGGGATTTTTAAACATAATAAGACTATATTCATCAAAGGTGTCAAAGGCTGATGAAGGCTTGGGTCAGAAGGTTACACAGGCATTTACAGATGCAAAAAAAAGGGGGATGTAATTAATTGATGGCATCTACTACTACAAGAGAAGCAAACAGAATCTGAAATATATAAATACCTGACAACACTTGCAGAATGTGCACTTTGTTATAACAATGACAGAACATATTACTTTTCTGAATATGTCTTATTTTTGGTTCTTACTTCATAAGAGCACACCAATGATATGAATGAGATACATGCTGTTTGTCAGATTGAAAAAACACAAAATGTATGTTTTTGTGAAACAAGGAAGAAAACCACACCTAGCAATAAAGGACCATTTCTGTGTAACCACACACAATTTCACAGCAATTTCTTTAAAATACCACAACGTGACCTTCAACTACAAAATGCGTTAAGATTAAGATGATGGCTCCAGCTATAAATACACACATACAATTTTGTCTTCTTATAATGCACTGTATTGAAAATTAGTTTAAAATTGAGGGAGGGGTACAAGTCCAGTGACAAAAAGCAATGCACTGGCACCTAATTAAAGTATTTTAGGCCATTACTGTTATCAGAGCACTGAAAAATTTCATTACAATATCCATAATGAAAACAAGAGTGTAACACAATAGGTTCATAGGCATGTACTAAGCTAATGGCCCTAGAGCCTTTACAAGCCTAGCCCATAGGATTGCCCCGGCATCGTGCTGCCCGACGTTAGTTTCTAGTGTCTCTATCGAGCAAGGCCACTGAAATGATCCCCGGGGTGAATTTTCTATTTCCCACCCATTAGGAAAATATTTCTCTTGAACAGGTCCAGTGAGGTGCTCTGCTTGATGTGTATTGGAAATCTGTTCCAGAGCATGGGCAGTCTCTGGGTTAAAAACCTATCTCTCCAGCATGTTCTATTGATTGAGGTAATGAGGTTGAGGTCTTTGGAGCTTGTGGTGTGGAGGGGTTGGGATTTTTTTTTAGGTGTAGCATATCTAACAGGGTTGGGTCAGACATAGCTTTGTAAGTCAAGCAGAGATTGCCTCTATGTAGGTGATATGAGAAAGAGAATAGCTGGAGTTTTTTGAGTTTGTTTATATAGGGCATGTTTTTAAGGCCCAGTATCCTCTTTGTGAGGTACTTTTGTGGTCTCTCCAGTTGTTGCAGGTGTCTGGTGAGGTATAGGTCAAATGGGGCATTGTACTCAATGGCTGGTCTTATGAGGGAGGAGTATAGAGATGATGACCTCCTTCTTCCTGGATACAAAACCCTTAGTAATGAGATGTGCCACATAGAAGGACTTTGACCACAGTGGCTACGTGGTGGTCAAAGGAGACGCCGCTATCAACCTGTGTTTCCAGGTCTCTTATAATTCCTTCAGTGTTCAGTGGACTGCCATCTATGTGGTAATTCATGGGAACCAAGTTTCTTCCAAAGGGGATGGCGACGCATTTTTTGGCATTGAGTTTAAGGCCATAGTTTTGACACCAATCGTTGGGCTTGGTGAGGCCTTTTTGTAGGATGTCTACATCACTTGGGGAGTTAATAATTGCTCCCAGCTTGCACTCAACTGTAAACTTAGTCAGTCAAAGACCCTTCATGTTGGCCTGGACTTCAGAGAAGTAGAGGACCCAGGACCAATCCATGTGGGACTCCACTCATGACTGGCAGGCAGTCTGACTTGGAGTCTGCTACTTTCACACTGATTATATCTGTAAGCCAGTTTACCATCCACCTAGTGATATAGGGGTTGATGCCTAGTTTAGTAAGTATATCTATGATTCTGGAGTGGGGAGTGGTATCAAAGGCTTTGGCCTGATAGAGGTAGGTTGTTTGGACTACGTTGCCTTCATCCACAGCTCCGGTGACTGACTCGAAGTCGACCAGTTTGAGCAGGCATGATCTACCCTTCACAAAGCCAAACTGCATGGGATCCAGAGTTTGGAGATTCCCTATATCCTTATTTATTAGATCCATGATGATGCGCTCCATAGCCTTGCATATCAGACTCATTAGGCTAATGGGGAGATAGTTCCTAGGGACTGTATTTGCTCCCCCTTTATGGAGAGGGATGACTGTAGCAGTATGCCATTCGGTAGGGACAAAGCCTGAGGTGAGGCTGTGATTGAACAGGGCACATAGGTGTGGTGCCAGTTCATTTTGTAGTTCCTGTAGAACAACACAGCCAGGGATATTGTCGGGTCCCATGGAAACTGTATTCTTGGCCTTGGACAGTGCAGTTTTAACTTGTGCAGCAGTAATACTGGGTGCCTGGCATTCTTTTGGTATTGTGATTGGTCCTTTGGGGGGGTAATGTTGGCAATGAATCTGTTGGCCTGTATATTGGCAATATCTGTTGGCTCGGTATAAGAGGTACCATTGTGCAGTAGCTTGGAGCAAACTTGGATGTCATGGAGATTCTTGACACAAGCAAAGAAGGCCTTGTGATTATCTTTAGTATCTGTTGCAATCTTGTTTTCATAGCTAGCTTTACATAATTTAATGAGGGATCTCAACTTTTTGTTGAGGCTAATAAAGGAGTTTTTCCAGTCTTGGGACTTCACCTTTTTC
The DNA here is from genome assembly GCF_019279795.1 of Protopterus annectens. Classification (NCBI taxonomy): domain Eukaryota; kingdom Metazoa; phylum Chordata; order Ceratodontiformes; family Protopteridae; genus Protopterus; species Protopterus annectens. Next base: position 1,842,897,790 of record NC_056735.1, read on the forward strand.
TGCAACAGTTTCTTCCTTCTGTTGTAGAGTTTAATGGCAGGGGACCACCAGATTAGCTTCCTTTTTTTTGGAGGAGAGCATCTTGGTTCTGTTGGGTATGGCCAGTTCCATGCATTTGTGTACATGTTTGTACAGTGCATTGGTGTATGATTCGGCAGTCATGCACCCATTCTCCATCTGCAAGGGTGTCGTGAAGTTAGCCACCTGTTTTTAGGAGTTCAAAGTTAGCTTTGGAGAGGTTTTTCATGATGGTTACCTTTGCAATTTGTCAGACTGTGATGCTAAAAGCTCATGAACTAAAACCACTGAGACCCATCCTGAGCTTTCAGTTAACAAAAACAGACTGCTGAGATATGAAACACACTTAAACCTGCAGTTATATCCCCTAGAGTTTTTTAGTGCAGCACACTTGTATATTCCATCCCATATCTTTACTTGAAAGAATTGTATTGTAGCCGTGGCATAGTACAACTAAATATATGCATTTCTCAAGAAATAGAGTTTTATTTCAAATGTATTGATAATTCAGTAAAAAAGCATATTAGGCTATTATTTTACTCGATGTACTGCGCAGATGTTTGTCACAATATTCACAATGAAAACAGAGTATAATACAAAAAGTGAAACTGGCAGAAAAGGCATGTAAATTCAAGATAAGGCTATATCTCTGTCCATCTTTGAGATTATTATAAATCCTTCAGGTGTAAGTAAGTAGTGTCACCAAAGGCAGAGCACATCAAAATATGAAACTCCAAGAACGAACGGTTCTGCCACCAATTCCACTAAAAAACACTTAAAATTTGAAAACTTTAATGAAGATTAATGATAATAAAATAAAATGAAATAAAACACACTGGCTCATAAACTGGATAAGCGCTTTCGGTGTAATACCTTTTTCAAATCCTAAATGTTAACCAGTAAAACTTCCTCTTAAGTACCTTCATTTCCTAATGTTCACTCACTTAGAAACACTTAGTAACCATAGCAGCATACACACCCTTTCAATTATGTCATTTTGAGTGCTGGAGAGGTTTCCCTTTTAATGCAGGTTTTAAAGGAACAAATGCATTCAGACCTGGTGGCTAATCTGAACGCAAATTCATTATCCACTTCATCTCTTCAATTTCTATTTGATTTACTAAGTCCCCACCCTCTTGGTGTTTCATAAAACCTAGTTAGTGTCATAAACTTGAACAAATGGCTGTCATTTACACTAATGTGCATATAAAGTGCATTACTGGTAACTTTTTTTCTTATGTCGGATAAGTGTTTTAGGATGCGTTCCTTAAGCATTTGATTCATTTTCCCTACGTAGTATGCCTTGCAATGACTGCAGGTTGCCACATAGATAATATTCTTACTCCGACAGTTAGCAAACCCTTCAAATTTATAATTCCTCTTAGTTAGGAGATGTATAAAGATATGTGAGATGTTTATATGAGAGCATGCCTTGCAATTTCCACATCTGAATGTACCAACCCTCCTATTCATTTGAAAACTCCTGTCTTCGGAAATAGCTTCAGTTTCTGTTCTATAAAATAATAGTCTTTTTAAATTTTTTCTGTTTTTACAGGAAAAGCTGGGTTGGTCTCCAGTAATTTCCCTGATTTTGTTATCAGATGTTAGCACTGGTCAGAATTTTCTGATGGTGTTATAAATAACAAGATTGTCAGTACTATATGTCAACTGGCATCTCAGATTGGAATTTGCCTCCTTTTGCTTGGTTTTAGTTGTTTCTCCTTGGTCCGAAAAATACGGTCTTCCCCTCTGACAGCATAGTTCCAAAGTAGTTGCTTCATTGATCTGTCTCTCTCTGACTTTATATTCTCTCTTAATAAAGTTATTAATGAGTTTGGTTTGCTCCTCCCTATAACCCTCATCTCTCGTGCAGAGCTTGGACACTCGAGTTAGTTGGTTGGTCACTATGTTGTCAAGAACATGCCTGGGATGCATACTGGTATTGTGTAATAAATGATTACGCCATACAGGTTTCCTATACATTCTGGTATTATTGCATCCTGTGTCATCTAACATCAACTTAACATCCAAAAATTCTATCTCCGTACCAGAAGATGTCACTTCAAATTTCAAAAACAAAGTTGTGTTGGTCAAAAACTGTACAAAGTGCTCCAAGGAGGTTGGAGCGCCATCCCATAAAAGAAAGACATCATCCACAAACCGATTATAGAAAACTATATTTCTATTCCATTTGTTGTTAATATCCACTTTCATAGGTAGGTTACTAGGCTATCTGCCCGAAGGCATTTATAAGCCTAGCCAGAATGTGTTGGCTTTTGCCGCCCCCTTAGATTAGTTCCCTGTGCCTCTGTCCAGCAAAGCCACTGAAGTGATCCCTGGGGTAAACTTTCTGTTTCCCATCTACTCGTCACGGTTTCTCTTGAAGAGTGTTAGCGAGGAGCTCTGCCTAATGTAGATTGGAATCTTGTTTCAAAGCATGGGAAGTCTCTGTGACAGGAATCTATCCCTCCAGCATGTCCTATTTATTGTTATGGTGAGGTTTAGATCCCTAGAGCGTGTGGCTCGAGGGTATAAGCTTTTCTTTAGGTGGAGCATGTCCATCAGTTCTGGGTTGGACATGGCCTTGTATGTCAGGCAGAGATCACCTCTGAGTAAGTGGTATGCAACCGAGTACAGCTGGAGTTTCTTCAGTCGAGCTGCATAGGGCATCTGTTTGAGGCCAATGATCCTCTTGGTGAGGTACCTTCTGTGTTCTTTCCAGCTGTTGCAGGCATCTTGTAAGATGCATCCCAAATGGGGCGTGCTACTCTATGATGGGTCTGATGAGCAATGAGTAGATGGGCACAATGACCTCTTTTAATCTGGATGCGAACCCTTTTGTGATAAGGTGGGCCATGTAGAAGGATTTTCTAACCACTTTGGCAATGTGATTATCAAAGGAGAGTTTACTATCTACTTGGGTCCCCAGATCCCTTATGTCTTCTGTATTTAGGGGACTACCACCTATATGGTAGATTGTAGGTACTTTGTTTTTTCCAAAAAGGATGACTATGCACTTTTTGGCATTTAGCTTGAAGCCATGATTTTGACACCAGGTATCCGTCTCAGTGAGACCCTTTTAGAGGATGTCTCTGTCAGCCAGAGAGTCAATTATAGCCCCTAGTTTGCAGTTGTACCTCTGAGAAGTATATGCCGAACAGGAGGGGTCTTAAGACTGAGCCCTGGGGAATGCCACTTGCAACCGGTTTAGAGTCAGACCTAGCTCCCGCAACTCTTACCATGTGGGTTCTGTCCATGAGCCAGATGGCAACCCATCTTGTGACGTATGGGTTTATGTTAAGGCTGGTGAGCTTGTCTATAATACCAGAATGGGGAATGGTGTCAAAGGCCTTTGCGAGGTCTAGGTAGGCTGTGTGTACCACCTTTCCCTCATCTATAGCCTTGGTAACTGTCTTAAAGAAGTCCACCAGGTTTAGGAAGCATGATCTGCCCTTAACAAAGCAGAACTGGGTAGGGTCCAGTGTTTGGAGGTTCCCAATGTCTCTGTTAATGAACTCCATGATGATGTGCTCCATAGCCTTGCAGACCAAGCTAGTCAGGCTTATAGGGTGATAGTTCCCAGGGTCTGTTGTGGCTCCACCTTTGTGGAGCAGAATAACCGTTGCTGTGTGCCACTCTATGGGTTTGTAACCTGTGGAGAGGCTGAGTTTGAACAGTGTGTTTAGGTGAGGGGTTAGTTCGTCTTTGAGCATGTGTAGGATGCAGCCTGGGACACCGTCTGGTCCCATTCATGCTGTGTTTTTGGCTTTGGAGAGGGCTGTTTTAACCTGAGTGTCTGATTTCAGGAGCTCTACATTCTTCTGGTATGGTTATGGGCCCTTTTGAGGGTTAGAGGGGATGAAGTTTGCACTGAACCTGTCTGCCAGGATGTTGGCAATATCGGTCGGTTCAGTGTATTTTGTGCTATTCTGCACTAACTCTGAGCAGATCTGAGCATTGCCACTTAGATTCTTGACATAGCTAAAGAATGCCTTGTGGTTATCTTTGGCGTCCTTGGCAACTTTTCTTTCGAAACTCGCCTTGGATGGTTTTATGAGAGATCATAGTTTCTTGCTGATACTGATCAAGGATGTCTTCCCTTTCTGGGATTTTACTCTTTTCTGTACTAGTTTCCTCCTTCTATTGTATAGCTTGTTTATGGCAGGAGTCCACCAGACTGGTTTCCTTTTCTTGGAGGAGTGAGTCTTGGCACAATCCATGCATTTTTGTAGGTGCCCATAGAGTACATTAGTAAAGGATTTTGCAGCTTGGACAATGTTATCCTTTAGCATGGGGGCTTTGAAACTTTCCACCTCGGTCTTAATTAACATGAAGTTTGCTTTTGAAAAGTTTTTCACAGTGGTTTCCTTGTCCGGGGGTGGGGGCAGAATGTGGATATCCAAAATGATTTGTTTATGGTCAGATCTAACCAGCGAGGGGTTGCCATCTGGTGTGGAGCACTGGTCGCCCATGTTGGTGATGGCCAGGTCCAATATGTTGTCACCTCTGGTGGGAGTGTTGACAAGTTGATCCAGGGCATTTGAGTTTATAAATTCCAGGAAATGTTGGGCAAGGGAGTTAGTACTTGAGTAGCTCTCCCAATTAATGTTTGGGTAATTGAAATCACCCAACATTATGGTGTTTGGTAGGACCTTTACATTTCCCAGTGTTTCCAGAAATGCAGAATGGGGGTCCTGGGACATGGTGGGTGATCTGTAGCAATCTATAATTTGAACTGCAGTTTGGCCCATTGCTAGTTGCACGTGGATGATCTCTGAAGCATCGTGCTGTGCCACTAACCTGGAGGTGTGGGTATCCTTGATGAATACAGATATGCCCCTGCCTTTTGTATTTCGGTCCGGGTTCTGTGGCAGAAATGTATGGTATGAGTTGTAGCCTGGTAGTGTTGGGGTGCTCTCTGGAGCCTTAAACCAGGTTTCTGTTACTGCACATATATCAATTTTCTCCATACCGAGGAGTGCCTCGAGTGCATGCATTTTGAGGTTTAGACTTCTGGCATTGAGTAGCATTACCCTCAGGTTTTTGTTACTTGTGCTATTTATAGTGGTGGGTTTGTCTTTTGAGCCTTGCCTAAAAAAGGCACTATGGGGGTGGCAAGAGCCTTGGCCAGTATTCGAAAGCCTAAGGGTGAGAGGTGCAAGCCGTCTCTAGTGAAGCAGCGTGTCTTGTCGAGCATGTCATCCCAGGTGGACAGACACTGGATCCCCTTTGAATGACACCAGAAACTTAGCCAATTGTTGAAATTGATAATTTTTTCTTTATACTGTGGTATCATTCTTGGTGAGGGCAGGATGCTACTCAGGATCAGGGTCATACCGGTCTGGGCTACAAGATCAGAAAGCTCTTCCATGTCTCTTTTTGTGCAGTCCAGGAAGGTACGGCTCAGGTCATTCACACCAACATGGACACTGCCAGAGTCGTATCTGTACTTGTTCTGGAGTGACCCGAGTGCTTGTGTTATGTGGCGGATCCTGGCACCTGACAGGCAGCTAACAGTAACCTTCTCCTAATTCAGCCTAGTGAGTGAGATGTCAGTGTGCCTGACTATAGAGTCACCTATTACAAGTATGTTGGGTGTGTTATTTTGCCTTAAGGGCTGTGATTGCACGGCATACTGCTTTGTGAAGTATGTGTTTCATGATTTGTGTTGGGGGGGGGTGGAGGTTGCTTGGATGTCTGCTTTGGAGGTCTCTGTTGCTTTTGCAGATTTTTATTTAGAGCCTCCGAGTATGTTTTCATGTATTTATGTGACTTTTTTGCCGGTGCTGGTTTAATGGGTCTATGTGAGACTGGTGGTGTGATGCAAGTATTTCCCTTCTCCTCTTGACTGTCTGATCCAGCCTTGGGTTGAGAGAGCTTAGCCTCCAGTTTGGCTGTATAATTGCATCTCTCACATGTATTAGTGTTTGGTGGTAGGAGGAGAGGGTTCTCTGTGTACATGAGGCAGTTGTAACACTGCCTCAAAATGCCCAGATTCACCAGTTGGATTGGAGAGTATGCCTGAAACTGCCCTTTGGACATGCCTGGATAAATACAGTGAACTGTTTTACTGAATGGCTGGTAAGGTTGAATAGAGAGCCTTGTCCTTCTGTACAGTATAGGAGGGTCTAGTGTTAGGGTTTATAAGTGCTTGCTATACGTTTTGAGCAAGTGTTGGGCTGAGAAATGAATGGCTTGAGTGCTTAAGTTGAAAGTTTGTCTAGTTCCAAGGGAAAAATTGAAGAGGACACTTTGTGGAGCCGGGAATACTTATACCCTAGCTAACTGACACTACCTGGTGTGCAAAACCAGGCAAATGCAGTATTTATAGCAGGGAAATGAAAGAGATAGAAATTAGCCCAAAATGGCCAATAAACTACTAAGTTCTGGGCTGAAAACACTCCTCCAGGGACAGATAGGCTGCTCAAAGCTCCCCCTCTCTCACAGGTGAACAGAGAAACTTCCTTCTATCCAATTAAGGTATGGGCAAACACAGATTTGTAACACAGCCCTGAATTCAGCACTTAATCTGAAAACTGGACTATACTAGCTTAGAAAGGCGGGAAACAAGTATATATATATATTTTTCAGAAAATAAAGCAGATACAATCAAAAAAACTCTTTAAATGCACAGAAAAGGATACTTATTGTTATATGTCTCAGATCAGAGTTGTAGTAAATGCCCCTAGTAATAAAGTAGGAAGAAACACAAATACAGTAAAAGCAGATGAATAGAATGCAATATATATATATATATATATATATATATATATATATATATATATATAAAAACAAACAATGGTTGGGGGTGAGTGGGGTATCAAGTTGGAACTGAATTTGCCTGCTAACAGTAAGCTACATCACCAGGATCAGTAAATGTTGCACCATTAACCATCAGTTAACATTGCTGTGTGCTTCCCTTGAGGTTTCTGACATAGCTGTAGAAGGTTGCATGGTTATCTTCACCTGGGATGCAATCTTAAACTCAAAGTTGGCTTTCCTTGACATAATTAGCCCTCTTAGTTGTCTTTTTACTTTGTTTTTTTTTTTTTTTGAGGAGTTGTGGTATTGTATGAGGAAGTCAGCAGTGGCAGAGTAGTATGTAAGTGTGGTACAGGATATGTACGAGGGTAGTGTGACAGATGCGTTTAAGGTGGAGGTGGGTTTACATCAAGGATCAGCTCTGAGCCCTTTCTTATTTGCAATGGTGATGGACAGGTTGACAGACGAGATCAGACAGGAGGCCTCATGGACTATGATGTTTGCAGATGACATTGTGATCTGTAGTGAGAGTAGGGACCAGGTTGAGGAGACCCTGGAGAGGTGAAGATAAGCTCTAGAGAGGAGAGGAATGAAGGTCAGCAGGACTAAGACAGAATATGTGTGTGTGAATGAGAGGGAGGATAGAGGAATGGTAAGGATCCAGGGAATAGAGTTGGCGAAGGTGGATGAGTTTAAGTACTTGGGATCAACAGTTCAGAGTAATGGTGAGTGTGGAAGAGAGTACAGGCAGGGTGGAATTTAGTGGAGAAGAGTGTCAGGAGTGATTTGTGACAGACGGGTACCAGTAAGAGTGAAAGGGAAGGTCTACAAGAGGGTAGTGAGAACAGCTATGTTGTATGGGTTGGAGACGGTGGCACTGACAAAAATGACAGGAGTCAGAGCTGGAAGCGACAGAGTTAAAGATGTTAAGATTTGCACTGGGTGTGACAAGGATAGACAGGATTAGGAATCAGTATATTATAGGGTCAGCTCAGGTTGGATGGTTTGGAGACAAAGTCAGAGAGGCAAGATTGCATTGGTTTGGACATGTGCTGAGGAGGGATGCTGGGTATATTAGGAAAAGGATGCTAAGGTTGGAGCTGCCAGGTAACAGGAAAAGAGGAAGGCTTAAGATAAAGTTTAGGATGTGGTGAGAGAGGACATGCAGGTGGTTGGTGTGACAGAGCAAGATGCAGAGGACAGGAAGAAATGGAAACAGATGATCCGCTGTGCAACCCCTAATGGGAACAACCGAAAGAGAAGAAGAAGTTGTCTATTTACTTTGATGACAGAGTTTCTGTCTTTATAGGAATTACTTTTCCTGATTTTTGCCATAATTTTTTCCTGTTGTTGTATATCTTGCAGTTGGGAGTGAGACTTGACAGTCAGGGTAGGGTCAGGTCAGACAGAAAAAAGTACATCTATCCCCTATACATGATGTCCAGATAACCCACACAGCATTTCATTCTAGTTTCCAAATGTTTTAACTTATGAAGGTGGATCCTTTTAGATGATAGTATTCAGCTTTCACTCTAGCTTCCAATTGGTTTAACTTACAAAGCTGGATACTATTCTTCTAACATACCCCAGGCTCCGTAACATGTATATTTTCCCTTCTAGGCCCCCGAGACACATCTTCACTGTTGAAAACCAAATTCCAGTCTCCACCGATAAGTAATATTCCTTTCTGGAAGCAGATTATTTCTCCCATAATTTTTTAAGCTCCATTATACCAGTTTTAAGGGGGGGTGTAAATGCATGCCACTGTAATCGTCCTCCCTATCCAACAACTCCGTAATATATATGAGACAGGAGGGGAAATTAAGTTTGTTTTCTTCCCAGCAAATCACCAAATTCAAATGTCAGTTGATTAAGAGCTACTGCCTGGATCAAAACTATATGTTAAGTGCAGGTTTATACTGCTATTTGTTTTTTTTCAAAAATCTTGAATGTCTAGTACAACACATTCTTGTCTAAAAATGCACTGCAGTACTAAACATTGAAGGTCTAGGACTACCTTTTAACTGGTTGCACTTATTTTTATGTTGGCATGCACAAAGTATACACAGTGACACTTTCTGAACCCAATCCAGTGGACACACGCATAGTGCCATCTCTAACACCAAACAATTGCTTAACATGACCTATCAAATCTGTTTTAACCTTGCTGTGAAATCACACTATGAGGTGCAGAACAAATATAATAAAAGAAACTCAACCATGTTAAACAAGACACTATCATTTTTTGTTTTATAGGACACTATCAATTTTTGTTTTATTTATTTTTACAGACATTAAATGTGCAATGGAACTACAACCAGACGGTTTTAAATATGTCTTAAGTGGGCCCAAACATACTGCATGGAGAGCTATGACACTAACGCAGTTTCTAAATATAAAACAGTCATTGTGGGCCAAAAAAAAAGAAATATGCATTTAATTTAAGATTTAAGGTGTGTAAGGTATGCATTTGGTTAAAAGGCTTACTAAGTGTTCAGAAAATAACAACAAGGTTTTGGATGTTTAAAGAACAACATAACTCATTGCAATTCACAATGCAGTTGACTATGAAATAATGAATTTTTGTTGGTTAAGGTCATCCTACTAGGCTAGTGATGTGTTTTCAGAGGAAACCCAAGGTGGCACTTATAATGAATGGAGGTCATTTAGCAAGGAGACCAAACAACTTCTGAATCCTAAACATATCTACAGAATGAACAAAGATTACAGAGGCAAGCAAGTGATGCATGCCTGAATTTTCATAACTGACAACATTCATTAGGGATACGTAAAACCAGCTTGACAAGGATATGTTATTTTATTTTAACAGCTCAGCAACATGTCAGAAGGCAATATTATTCTTATGAGTTTAATTCTGGGTCAAAAACAAGTTTGGGTAAAATCTTAAACCTTCTACAGAATCATCTCTGCAAAGACGCCCTATCTTTTCTGCCATGAGCAACCTGGAAAGAGAAATGAAGATAAATGTTAAGAAAAATAAATCAATAAAAACCTTTCACTTTGTCAGCAAAATAAATGAACAGAATAACTTCTCACAAAAGATGTGGTTACCTTTCCTTGGCTAACAGGACGGAAATCCCCACAAGCTTGGCAAACTCTTCAGCTGTTAGTGACCCTTTTTCTGATACCTTAACAACAAATTAATATCAGTATCAAAAGTCTGCAAATGCTTCTGTTTTTCATAAAACACAGAAATTAGCTGCTTCATCACTTAAAATAGCTGCTCTTTCACCCTTTAAAAAGTTCATAACCAACACTGTTGCTCAGGTATCTCTCAGCTATAGTCCAATTTTCTTTCTTTCTGAAGATGTTACTTAACACAAGATTTGGCCTTTGCTCCAAATTGATGTTTACCATTTAATGTTGGGAAGTCATCTGTAATCAAGACGTTTTTATTGCTTTAGTTTAAATTGTGAAAAGGGATGCATCTAAATAGCACAATATGATAAGCATGCAGTTTAGAACCTTTAACTTCCTGACTCCAGTTTCTAAAGCCTTCCACACAGCCACATTCATTACATTTAGTTGGTGTAATCTACCTCCGTTTGCAGTAATCTCATTTGGGATGGCATTCTTTGGTCTCCTTAAAAAAGGGGAGTGAGGGTACACTAGACTTTTACTGAAAAGCTTAATGGAATGCTAGGGCTGTTATACAGCTAAAGGCTGATCAAACTCGGTCTGCTTCAGGGGTGACCTTATAAATGGCTACATGCCTTGAGCAAAGAGATGTGTGTGCCAGTGTTTTGGGTTAAATATGACTCTTAAAATTGTATGTGTTGGTGCAAGAATAGTCAAGCAATTAAACTTGTCTACTATTGTTAAAATAATATGGACACTTCAGTACTAAATATTATGACATCTGGCAGATAGGCTATTTGTCCTTAACCATTTTTAATATGATTTTATTTGATCAGCTTTGTAAACAGCAGTGCTGCAGAAGAATGGGAAGTGTATAACTAATAAGAATGAGAGGCTAGCTGAGGGACTGTGCACCTAGCAATGCAACTCTTACTCTGGGATCAACTCCATCCATCTAACCATCTACCCGCAACCCCTTTTTTCCCCATTTTTGCTAATGGGGTCAGGGTGTCACTTCACAGTGACAATCATCTAGAGCCAAGGTTTACACCAACAGGTGGCTAGTTCTACCGCAGTAGTTCTTCCACACCACAGACTTGCATGCACAGTCACACTTATGACCAATTTCGTGTCTCCAATCCACCTACTACCTATCTTTGGAAAGTGGGAGGAAACTGGAGCTCCTGGAGGAAACCCTGAGATCAACTACTTTTACTTTTTTTTTTTAATTTTCCTACTGGACTGTTGGCAGACATTTCCATCCCTATCTGACATATGTGGTCTTTTAATGGGGGCTCTTATTTAAAACCTTTTATAACACGAGCATTAGCAAGAAGCTTGAGGAAAAGCTGGTAGCGACAAGGTCCTGTTGGGATGGGTGTGAGTGAGTGATTGGGCAGCAAACTCGATCTTAAGGGAGGAAGGAGACAGGGGCAGTGTGGGTAAGGGGAGGAGCTTTGAGCTCTGATCAGATGCTGGATATGCGGCCGAATCTGATATGGATCTGAGGACCCACAGGTTGAAGATCAAACGAAGACAACTACTTCAGATGCAAGGTTTTATATTTTGGATATAACAATCTTTATTATCCTTTTTGTCGCGCAAAGACAGAAACAAGGACTTGGAGATAATCTTTGACAACCATCTTAGATTTGATGCTCATTTAACAATAATAATTATGATATCTCACAGTATTATAAAGGATATAATGTAAGCTTTATTAAGCAGGGATAAGGAAGTTTTGATTCCCTTGTGCATGTCAGTTGTTAGACCTAATATTAAGAATTTTGCTACAATCTGTATGTATAAACATAGGTAAAGGAACTGGAAAGGATTCATAAAACACCTCCAGGTTAGTTGCTCAGCATAATGCAGCCGAGGTTATCCAAGTGCAACTAACTCTGGGCAAAACTGCAATCCAAATTGTAGCTTGCAACAGATCACCCACCATGCCCCAGGATTCCCACTCCTCTTTTCTTGATGTACTGGAAAATATTAGGGTTCAAACACCCTAATAATGGGCGATTTCAACTACCCCAACATTAACTGGGAAAACTACTCATGTACCAACTCCTTCGCTCAACGCTTTCTGGAATTCATAAATTCCAATGACCTGGATCAACTTATCCACACCCCCACCAGGGGCAACAATATCCTAGATCTAGTCCTTACCAATATGAGTGACCGGTGTTTCACACCTGAAGTCAATGCCTCATTGGTCCGATCCGACTATAAGCTAATTATCCTAGATATCCACATCCTGCCTCCACCCCCCATTAAAGAAACCATGGCAAAAAATTTCTCCAAAGCCAACTTCATGCTTCTTAAGACAGAAGTGGTGAACTTCATGACACCCATGCAGATGGACAATACAGTTACGACGACTGAATCCTACACAATTGCACTTTATAAGCACTTACATGAGTGCATGGATTGTGCTATGCCAAACAGAACCAAGACGCTATCCTCCAAAAAAAGGAAGCCAATCTGGTGGTCCCCTGCCATAAACAAACTGTACAACAGAAGGAAGAAACTCTTGCAAAAGAGAGTAAAATCCCACGAGTGGAGGAGCTCACTGGTCAGCCTCAGTAAGAAGCTGCGATCCCTGATAAAATCCTCCAAAGCTAGTTATGAAAACAAAATCACCACTGATTCTAAAGACAACCACAGAGCATTCTATAGCTATGTCAAGAATCTCAATGGCAACACTCAGATCTGCTCTGAGTTACAGCACAATGGCACTAAATATACAGACCCAACTGATATTGTCAACATCCTGGCAGATAGGTTCAGTGATAACTTTACCCCCCTCTCACCCCCTAGAGGGCCCATCTCTATACCGGAAGAATGCAAAGTTCCTGTAATCACGGCTGCACAGGTAAAAAACCACACTCTCCAAAGCCAAGAACACAGCATCCATGGGAAAAGACAACATCCCAGGCTGCGTTCTACACGAACTACAGAATGAACTGGCACCCCACCTAAGTACCATGTTCAATCATAGCCTCACCTCAGGCTTTGTGCCTGCTGAATGGTGCACAGCAACGGTTATCCCACTCCACAAGGGGGGAGCCGCCACGGACCCCAGGAACTACAGCCCCATTAGTCTGACGAGCCTGGTCTGCAAGGCCATGGAACGTATCATCATGGAACTTATAAATAAAGACATTGGTCATCTCCCAACTCTGGATCCCACCCAGTTCGGGTTTGTAAAAGGCAGACCATGTCTCCTAAACCTGACAGACTTCTTTGAAGCAGTCACCAAAGCCGTAGACAAGGGTAAGGTGGTTCACACAGCCTATCTAGATCTTGCCAAGGCTTTCAACACCATCCCCCACTCTGGAATTATAGATAAACTCATTAAACTAAGTATAAATCCCTATGTCACAAGATGGGTTGCCAACTGGCTCACTGACAGAACCCACACTGTGAAAGTAGCAGACTCCAATTCTGACTTCAGACCAGTAACAAGTGGAGCACCACAGGGTTCAGTCCTGGGTCCTCTCCTGTTTGGTATCTACTTCTCTGAAGTACAGGCTAACACAGAAGGTCATTGGCTAATGAAGTTCGCAGATGACTGCAAAATAGGAGCCATAATCGAAACTCCTAACAATGTGGACATCCTACAAAAGGGCCTCAGTGAGACAGATGCCTGGTGTCAAAACCATGGCCTCAAGCTCAATGCTAAAAAGTGCATTGTCATCCCCTTTAGTAAAAACTCTGTGCCCATGAACTAAAACATAGGCGGTAGTATACTTAACACCGAAAGTGTGATAAGAAACCTTGGGACACAGGTGGACAGTAGTCTCTCCTTTGATAATCACATCACCACAGTAGTCAGGAAACCCTTCTACGTGGTACACCTCATCACAAAAGGTTTCTCATCCAGAAAAAAAGAGGTCATTGTTACCCTCTACTCATCACTCATTAGACCCATTATAGAGTACAACGCCCCTTTTGATATGCACCTCACAAGACATCTACAACAACTGGAAAGGCCGCAGAAATACCTCACAAAGAGGATTACTGGCCTCAAACAGATGCCCTATGCAGACCATCTCAAAAAACTCCAGCTTTACTCTGTCGCATATCGCCTACTCAGAGGTGATCTCTGCCTAACATACAAAGCTATGTCAAACCCAGAGCTGTTGGACATGCTCCACTTAAAGAAATCCCAATCCCTCCGAGCTACACGCTCTAGGGACCTAAACCTTGTCACCACAATAAACAGAACATGCCGGAGGGATAGATTCCTGTTCCAGAGACTTCCCATACTCTGGAATAAACTACCTATCTATATCAAACAAAGCTCCTCATTAGCACTCTTCAAGAAAAATCTTGATGATTGGATGGGAAATGGGAAATTCATCCAGGGGATCACCTCTGTGGCTCTGCTCGACAGTGGCACAGGAAAATAATTTTCTTTGGTGGCATAAGCCAGGGTACCTTTTTGGCTGGGCTTGTACAGGCCCCAGGGCCGATAACCTAGTACCTACCTATGAACCTATTTACTAGATAAAAGACATTTACAGGTATAGGTACAGGCTTAGGCTTAAATACATGCTCTAATATTTCACAGGTCATACACTGTTTGGGTGGAAGGGGATTTTATTCTGATTTACAGATGCCATAATTAGCATTCTATCATTAGGTGCTGAATTTACCCTATACATTTTTGCTACAAGAAATAATAGCACTTTAGTAACTTTACCAACACCTAGGACACCTCTTAAAAATGTTTCCTACTGTACAGCAAAGTAGACGGTGGAATGTCTTTCCAATGAATATTAAGAATGCAGACAGTTGGTTAAAATGTCAAAGGCGTTTGAATGAATTGTTTGGGACAGAGCATCTTATCTAAATTTAAATAGCTGCAAATTATATAAGTAGTTACAAACTCCTAGATGGCCTACAATCAGGCTTTGTGTTTGATTACTTATACTGAACATTGAACTTCAGTGAAAGAAAAGTACTTAAGTGTTGAGGACTTAGATTCTTGCCTGAGATCAAGGTAACAGTGGCAGAAGTTGGTGGTGTTGTCGTGTGTGTGTGGGGGGGGGGGGCACAAGGAATTGCTTCCTAGATATTATCCTCACTAGGTGATCACTATAATCTTATTTCAACTAGCTGCTCCAGTAGAGTAGAGGGATAAAGCCCTGACTATGACCCAAGTGATAAGAGTTCGATTAGAGGTCTGGCTGTCTGATGGAGCTGACAGAGAGGATGGGGCATTCCTATCTGGGGAGGGAGGGTGCCTGCTGACTTCTTTCCAGTACAACTTTGATACAAGCCAGAGCTTAGAGGTAAATGGATGTCAGGCTGTGAGTGTGTGATAGACAGCATAGTACATGCCACTTAGGCTGGGGGTGTTGCTTGCCATAGTTTCCTCATGTCCAGCCAGCCACAGTTTCATGCTAGGCATGCGGGGAGGGGGGATATAGGGATGTAAAAATCCCAGACCTCACAGATGATAGTAGTACTCCCCATGCCTCTGCTGAGAGAGATGGATTGGATAGTGCAGAAGGATGGATGGGCTTATTGCACTGGGCAGAAACACTGGACAATAAGGCATACTGGACAAAGAAAAACTTAGCCACAAATGGAGTGAGATGGAAGATTAAGTGTTTTGCGGAGTGAAGCTTTTTAACATTTTTTACACGTTTGCTTTTTTTTAAGGGGGGGGGGCTTTTCTTACCATACAGGCCAGCTTATATCTAAACAAATAGTTCATCCAAAAGAAATCTATAAGATTTAAAACTTCAAAAGGGAAAACCTGACCATTTACAAGATGTGATACTTGTTACAATTCCATGGAACATGCCTGTGTGGTATTGACTCAGTGACAGTTTCCTTACTGACCGATATTTAGCCAGAAGATAAGTGTAAAGCAGCTTTTTTTGACTATTCAATATAATTTCTATTGTGCATAATTATAAATGTTATACAGCTGGTTTTCTTATGCTATGATGGGTTTCTTTGTACGAGGTTTAAGCAGCCCAATAAAAACTCATTAGGTGCAAACTTGGTTATCCAAATTAAAGGCTGATATTTTACTTATGTAGGAGTGTAAAACTGCACATAAATATACACAAGTCTTACAAAAAATTGGGAAAGAAAGGATGTTAGCTCATAATTTTAAAACAAGATCTAAAGGGGGTATGATAAGAGTGGTTTGACATGTTGTGAGATAAGTTCCTGTAGAAAAAAACAGCTGGTGGGGATAGATGTTGGTTTTGGTTGATCTATCATACTCCTAAAGGGTTATTAATAACTGGAAATATTTATGGGTAAAACAAAGACTCTCTAGAGTTACTTTTACAATTTATGTAAGCAATCTTAACAGCTAGTGATTTTAATACAGTGTTAACACAGAGACGGAAATGACCCATCTTCTGAACATTGTCTTAACATACAGCATATTTTGTAAATGTTAATGGAACACTATAGACTTGTTGATCTTTGGAGATCACTACACCTAGAGGATGAGGAATTTACTTAAATATTACCACTGAAAAAATCTGCTAATAGGTTTGACTACTGACTGGTTAGTCTCACAGGAAACTGTAACTTGGGGCTTTGTGCTACAGATTATTCCTGTTTCCTTTACAGATTATGCAGTTGTGTAGGCTGAGTTTCTGAGGCTTCCTAAACCAAATGTAAGACACCCTTGGAGGTTAGATTCAGTGGTGCTAACATGTCCTAATTTAGTACAGTATATTCAAAAACAGGTTAAATTTTTCATATTGAGAAATCCAACACATAGTATACCTACTTTTATTTTGTGGGAATCTTTTAAGCTAAAGGGTTTATACACCCAGCCAAAGTCTAGATGCATGCTAATATAGATAAGGATATTATTGATAAACAAAGCCAATAAGAACAAGTATATAATACTTGTAAGAGATCTGCAATTAAAATAACAAAGTCATAAGCCAATAAAAGCAGAAACATAGGGAGCTAAGTCTTTTCCTTGGGTTCAAGGCACAGCTACATTTGAAAATAGTTGAACTCTGACCTTGTGCATTAGGAAATAAACTGTGGACATTATTAGCTTATCTTAGGCAAAGAAAATCCAAGAATATAACAGCAGGTATTAAAGTGACACATGGTTCCACCTATACTTCAGATGGCTAAAAAATAAACCAAGATTATCATCAAAATTTATACTGTAATTCTTCATAAGATAAGGGGATTATACATTCTGAATAACTCAGATTTTAGAGCAAAGTGGTCTAGATAAATTAAATGAGGAACGGCAACAGCTTTTAGATGCTATCAAAAAGACAGCTAATGGAAAATCTCCAGGATCTTATGGCCTCAACAGTAAAATCTATAAAACTTTAGGAGACCTTCTTGCACAGCCATCAGATACTTTATTTAATCAGTTTCCATTAAGAGAAGGAATTAATCATACATCACAAGCATCGATTATAACTTTTTTTCCTGAACTCAATAAGGATCCTACCTTTCTACCCAATTATAGACCAATTTATATAATTAATATTGACCTTAAAATACATGCTAGAATTTTAGCAAATGGGCTTCAGGGACTATTGGCAAAGCTTGTATATAATTCCTAGATATGACTTATCAAGGGGCATTTCAGTGCAGATCCTATCCACATACTAAATCTGTATTTTAAATATATGTCAAACATTTCTAAACAAGCAAAAGGTTTCTCAATTGCTTTTGAAAAGGCCCTTCATTCTCTGAAATGGGAATATATGTGGGAAGTTTTAGAAGCAATACATTTTTCAAGAGGTTATACCAGAGCAATACAAAATCTCTATCAATGATCTTCTTTCAGAAGAATTTTGTTTAGAAAAAGATACCCGGCAAGTGTATATCTTGTTTCCTTTTCTATATTCTTCAGCAGTTGAGACCTCTAATAGAATTATTACTGAGAAAATAAGTTTGGAAGGCTGGGATATTATGGGTATAGAAACAAAATTATGATGTTTGTTGATGACTGTCTGATACTTGCAGAAAACACCCATAAAGAAGTTCCATTGGTTGTGAAGCTATTGAAAGTATTTACTGATTATTCTGCACTTAAGTGCAATTTAAGTAATCATGGTTAACTCCTTTTAATACAAGTGCTTTTAATTTATAAACAATAAGACTTACTTTTACTATACTCTGAGGATGTTTAAGTCCCAGGTATTTGGTTATAATGTTGCAACTCAACTACATTAAATGCTCAAACTGAATTTACAACTACTTTAAAATGCTTGAATTGAATTTTCAATCTATTTGGGAAAATATTTTATATGGTACCATTGTTGGAAATGTTTTCATCTGCAATCGCTTGGTCAAATAGCCATGATTACCATGTTTGTAGTTGTTTTATTTTTTGTCATACAAGTGTTCCTAAGATTAACACATGGTTGCATAAGATATTAAATTAACACATGGTTTTAATTGGGACAATAAAAGAACACCACTGCATGTTGTATATACTAGACAGAAAAATCTGGGACTTGGTCTCCCAGACTTTATATCTTATGCCCAGGCATTTACACTTCGACATTTATTTACTTTACATTTAAGGGAGATTCCAACAAGGACAAAGATAGAAGCTAAACTACTGGAAGATAAAACTCCTTGTGCAATTAGCTGGTACCCTAACAGACTTACTAAACACCTAATAATCTGGGATACAATATTTCATACTCATAATGCTCTACTGACCTTATATAAAAGTCTTCCACCCTGGGATGTTTGGGGTACAGTACTTCCCTTATGGGGTTTTCCTCACTGGGATATAGGGTTTAAAATATTACGAATGCAGATCTGGGAACAAAAATGTATATTGTGATTGCATGATCCTACTTGAGTTTTGGATAGTCAATGAAGGTTTAGGGCATCTGAAGCTTTAAATAAGCAATGAGATTTTTGCAAACTCTGGTTATTGATCTCATCTATCTTTACGACGTGCAATATTAGATTCTGATTACCAGAAGTATAAAAGTTCTTTTTTTGTCATTTTGGTCTATAACAAAATTAAAATCGGGCTATTCTGGTAATCAACAAATGGTGTCAGATATGTGTAATATCCTGTTACTAGCTTATAGAAGTTATTTATACCTTGACCGTCAGACATTTTGTACATTGTTTAATTCTAATGTTACTCAAGAGAATATTAACAATTTCAGGAGTTTAGCTCTTAGATTTAAGAGCTATCCAAATATTTATGAAAAATTAATTTACTGGATCTTTAAAGGATGCTGGACCCCCTGAATGCAGTTTGAAACAAAGTTTTATATGTTCATATGTCTGTGAAACGTTTGGCAGCTTGCACCCATACCTAATTCACACATTTTAGGGCTGCTCCCCTGGTAATTATTTATAGTTTAAGTTATGATCAATTCCTAACCCCAAATAAGATATGCAAACCCCATGGAAAATTGAATCTTGTTCTTCCTAATTCTGTAGACTCTATAGTGGGATTGCACAGTCTTATGTTTTAGTTAACTGTCAGTAAATGTTCACATTTGCATTGCATCCAGGTGGAAAAACCCCATTACTGCCTAACTGGGAAGACTTGTGTATATTAATTAAATGAATAGAATGTAGACTGATAAGTGACAAGATTAAGTGTTACTCTACCTTTTTGTGGAACAATTTATGACATGTACAACAGCTTATTACAAAATTTATAAGAGACTGTAATCTATAATTTTTTTAGAAATTCTCCTGCATAGGTAGCTTTTGTCGTATTCATTTAATTAATTTCTTATTCAATTCAACTAATATTCTCTCTCTTCTCAATTCAATTTAATGAGCAATACTTCTGATATATTTTTTCTATGTATAAGTAGTGTAATGTTAATTTTTTTACATCAGATTGTTTCTTTTTTGGAGTTTATATCAGCTGCTTGCTTGTTCTGCAATTAGCTTGTTCACTGGTGTTACTATGATGGTTCTAAGTTAAAAATCGATGTTTTACACCCCCCCCCCCAAAAAAAATCTTACTTCATCTTCAAGTACTTCAACTACTGAATAGCTGGTACCCCCTCCCACTTGTATTGATAAACACATACCACTAGCCAAGATACTGTAATGCACACACCCTTTAACACAGATAAAATAAGACACAAATGGAGTGAAAAAAAATGGGGAAAATCATCATCACAACTGTTTAACCAGTCAGACGATGGTGTAAAGTCTGAAATGTGCTACAAAATATCTGTGTGTCAGTACTGGTCTATTCCCTTAGTAATGGATCTGGATGGTTCATCCTTAGAAGACTAACTTATGTTAGCCCACTTACCTGGCAAACAAAAACTATAGGAGATAAAAGCTTATCAGAATTAAATAAACAATAATGCCTGACAAAGTATCTGTTAATGTGTAATTAATACCCACCCAAGGGTGTTATAAGGCCAGAAACAGCAGGTGGAGGGCCTCTACACCCATGAAAAGGGAATAATGACACATTAACACACACCCTGGAGGCCCTTATTGCACGTAGAGAATAGGCTCTCAAAAAATAAGTAAAACAAAACAATTTTACAAACTACTATATTTTTTTATATATATTTTTGATGTAAAATAGTTCTTCTGCCTAATGTTTAAAACTTTCCGTAGTATATGTTAATGGTGTTGGAGGAAGCATTTTACATCAAAAATATATATTAAAAAATTTTAGTACTTAAAAAAAATAAAGTAAGGAAAACACAACAATTTTACTGAGAGCCCATTCTCTCTCATACACAGTCTCTTCTGCTTTCACACATGCATACATATACACACACAGTCTCCTCTGGTTTCATACTCGCATTCACTCACACAACCATAACTCTCAACCTCTTAGCACAAAAAATCTGGATAAAGCCCCAAAAATAGGGACAAATTTTAAATAGTGCTCTTATAAACTTACAAAGTTGCTAGAATAAAAAGTCGTGTACTATAATGCATTTTCTAAAAGATATAAAGTCTGAAACTCAAATGCCTACAATTATTTAGTGAATTCACTCCTCACTGATTTACCAAAACCACAAATTTTATGAACAACAGACAATATGAGACAAGAATCTGGGCAATCTGTGAAAATCTGGACAGCTGAAAGCAGGGCCGGCCTTAGCTGAAATGGTGCCCTAGGTGAAGTAGTACTCCAGCGCCCCTTAAGCCCCACCCACTCCATACTAATGCACGGTCCTATAAGCCACACCCACAGGTAGGCCACTCTCCAAGAAGGCCACTTCAGTCTTTTCCTTCAATTATTTAAATGGACAGGAAAAAAAAGATATCTTATAATGTAGTTAAACTGCAAGTGAAGGACGGTGGAATTTTCCTTTAATAAACCTCCTTTATCTGTTGCTCCTTCACACATATTTTACTATGAAAGTCATGTCCTCAAAAAATAGAAGACCATGTGCCTTGTTTCAAAGGGTTGCTTAACTTACAGTTTAATTTACTTTGGGGTAGGCGAGTGAGTCTTACAGCTCAGTGAAAGTAAAATAGCAACCTCTCTCCTCCCTCTGTACAGTAACTTAAGTAAGAATAGCACAAACACAGATAGCCATTTGCTAAACAATACAATATCGCAATGAAAACAGACTTAGCATAAGCATTAAACTTCTCTGCCATTGAAATGGCATGAAAACCCACATTCATAGAAAATGCATCTGGCCATTAAGTTTATCTTTGGGCTGTTTTAAAAATAGACTCCTTGCACACATTCTTAGGGCCATGCATGTATTCGTTCTTTGATTCACCTTCCTGATTATAGTAAATTATATTCCCTGTATAATACCACTGCCACTTGTTAGAAAGTGTTTTAAATTGCAGTTTAACATTCTTTTAATAAACAATGAAATTATGTATAAAATCAATAATGACAACACTATTCATTTCAGAAAATTTCAACCATAAAAGGGTAGACGTCTGTCATTACAATCCACCAATATCACTCACGCACAATCTTGCAGAAGTAAAATCATTTGAATAATTCCACATTAAAGAAACATGCAACTAATGAAGAGGTTACTACTGGCAAACAACTTTACACCTCAGTGCTTCATCTACAAATTCAGTGTAAGTTGCCCTTGAAGAATTGCCTATGTTACAATTAAAAATGTGATAAACTGGTAATACTGCAAAAGGAAATGACTAAAACTGAGAAGTTCATAGTTACTAGATATCTCATACAAAGGAGACACACTCAGGAGTGTAAAACCGCTACCCCCCCCCCTTATAATGCAATCATATGGGCACTGCAATATCAGCACTCCATCTACATGGTGTGGGAGTAGAATCCATAGCCTTCTGCACAAAAGGCAATTATGGTACTAACACTGCTTTCAAATTCCCTGTACAATAAGGCACCATTTGTTAGTGTGCGTTTTGAATTTGTAGCTTTGTGCTTTAAATTTGTAGTTTTGAACATTTTTCCAGTAAGCAATGAAACAATGCATTTCCCCAATAATGAAATAACTGCCCATTTCAGAATATTTTAACCATAAAAGGCCACTCAAGACTTCTATCATTACAATCCATCAGTATAAGTCAGTAAGCACAATCTCTGCAGAAGTAAATTTCATCTGAATAATTCCACATTAAAGAGATTCGTAACTAATGAAGAGGCTGTTACTGGCAAGCAACTTTATATTTCAGTGTTTCATCTACAAATTCAGAGCTTGCTGCCCTTTAAGAATTAATTGCTTGTTACATAAAAAACTGGTAAGCTGGTAATACTACAATAGGGAATGACTGAGAAAACAACAAGTTCATAGTCACTAGGCATCTTAAGCAAAGGAAGACACACTCGGGAATGCAGAACCACTACCTCACCTTAAAATCCACCAAATAATTGGCATCTAGGGCATTACATACAATGCCTCCATACCTCTCAACTTCTGCTAGGCTAATAGCCTCTTTTCAGGGGAGACCCCAAGGTGGTATTGATTCTACTAGGGGAAATTCTGCCAGGGCATTGAGAAACTTCCCTTGCACTCTTCAACAGCTGTCATGGGATTTTTTCCATCCATCTGAGTTACTATCAACCTAAGCAGATGGGACGTTAGTTTAGCATATCATCTGAAGGAAGACATACTCAGCAGTGCAGCACATCCCTTACGTTGCACTGTAATTTCAGCAGTCCGTCTGCCTGGTGTGAGAACAGAACCCATAGCCTTCTGAACCAAAGGAGCTTATGCTGCAGAAACCTAATTTTCAGTACCTCTGTTGTGATACAGCCTCTGACTTAATGGACACAATCACCAATCAGGATTGATCTTGATGGTAAGATCTTGATCCCTCAATGAGCAGCAAACAGATCTGTTTTCTGCATGCAACTAAAATGTTTTAAAATGGGATAGGCACAAGCTTACATACAGCTTTTTTCAATGGAATGGGAGTTTTCAAACCTGTGTATTTAAATATCATTTGGTGTTTCATTTGTTTATGGCTTTAGCTGGGTGCCCACTGAAAATCCTGCAATTCTGCGATCCATTGAAGAATACAAATTAGATTATGTTTAAGGAGAAGGACAACAGAAATGGGCTGGCACCATATGTTTCAACCTTTGCTGGGTTTAAGGTCTATAATTACACTGACCTGTTTGTTTCACACGATTTTTTTACACTTTTCAGCAAAGGAATGAAATACATTCCTACAGTTAAATTTAATTTTGTAAATGTGGTCAAGGAAATCAAACTCTATTGTCGTAGAATGAATTTAGCCCTACAATTTAGAGATAATACAGGTAACAACTTTAGTGACCAACACTACGGTAACTGGTTATGCAAGAAGAGTGCCTACATCCCTACTTCCCACCCTCAAGTGGCGTTATTTGAAAAAATGGTTTGTAAGGATGTTTACAGACTACATAACAACATACATAAGAAAAGCCACTTTATTCCATCTTTTGAGGATAATTTGACTAAGGGGGAGAGAGACTGTTTGAAAGAAATTGTGACTAATAGACACATTAGGATAATGAAACCAGACAAAGGTGGGGGTGTCACTATCTTTGATACGGTTAATTACAACAAAGTGATACATGACATTCTTTTTACACCAGGAAATTATGAAGAGGTTTCACTGAACCAAATTAACATCGGTTACCGCAGGGTAGATTTAGCTATTGAAGAATATCTGTTGGACAACCGTATCACCAATGAGGTTTATAATTTTTTGAGAAACGAATTTCCAAGAATGGCCAACATTTTTGGAATTCCAAAAATTCACAAATCTTTGGAAAACCCGCCATTTAGACCAATTATTGCTGGTTCTTATTCAAAGACTTACAACATAGGAGTCACGATTGACCAATGGACCAAACATATTTATAACATCATCCCCCATTTAATAAAAGACTCCTGGGAATTTTTGAGTTGGCTAACCTCTGAAGTATGGGCTGAGGATATGATTTATTTGACAATAGATGTCCAGGATTTATTTTCTTGCATTCCCTGTTCTACAGGGTTAGAATTTTTTGAAAATAGTCTCAAAAAATATTCAGGCCTTAGTTGGGACAGAATTAGTTTAATCTTGGATATGATGGGGTTAATCCTTGACCACAATTATATTCAATTTCAAGGAGAATACTTCAGGCAGACCAGAGGAGTGGCTATGGGGGCTTCTTGCGCCCCCATTTTTGCTAACCTGGTCATGCTAGAGTGGGAAAATCAGTTTCTTTTTCCTAGTGAATATTATAAACACATTTCACTATACTCCCGCTATTTGGATGACTTGTTTATTATCTGGAAGACAAAGAGATTTATTAATTACATCAACACTAGTACTGATTTTCTTAAATTTACTTTTAAGATGGAAAAACTAGGTATTGCATATTTGGACACCTTTATAAGCACTACTTCTGATGGTTTTGTCTCAAGAATATTTAGGAAATCAACTTTTTCAAACGACTACATTGAATTTGGTAGTTGCCATCCCCAACACATTTTTAGGAATGTATTCAAGGGACAATGTATCCGTGCAGCCAGGATGTCCTCCACTAAAGACATCATGGAAAAAGAAATAGATGGTATTTCCCAAATGTTCTTGGATAGAAAATACCATAAACAAATGGTGGACAATGTGGCACGATATGTTAAAAACAACTGGGGTACCAAATATAAAGCTTTATTAGGAGAACCTTTGCTGACTAGTAAAAAGACGAGTATTGGATTTAACAGGACAGTTTGTATTATTATGTTCAATCCTTACACCAACTTGGTGAAAGAAATTCTGAAAAGACATTGGGAATTGCTTAACACTTCTGAAAGTACTACTGCTTGTTTGGGTAACAATCCTATAAGTGTATGTAAGACTTCGCTTAATTTGAAAAAGTTATTAGAAGCTAGTTCTAAAACTAAGCTTGTTAAGAATAGAAGTGGAACAAAAAGATGTGGTTCTTGTAACCAGTGTAATAACATTAATGAGAGCAGTTTTGTCAAATTAGATAATTTATTGAACACTGTATGCTGGAGTATCAAAGGGAATTGTAATAGTCAAAGGGTAGTTTACCTTGCCACTTGTGCACTCTGTCCTGCCTACTACGTAGGCAAGATAGAAAGACGACTAAAAACAAGGGTTTATGAACATTTATATAGAATAAAGAAAAAAGACCCTAAAAATGCCCTTAGTAGACATGTTATGGACAAAGGTGAGGACCACACATTCACATTTACTATAGTAGACCAAGTAGATTTGTCTGTATATGGTGGTAATTGGAAGACCTACTTGTTATACAAAGAAAGTGAGTGGCAGATTTTCTGTGATGCAACGACTCCCCCTGGCCTTAATGACAGCATAAGCATTAAGCCTTTCTTACTTTTGGACCGTGGATGAAAGAAAGTCACTCTTGTAGCTGTAAAAAATTTTTTAAAAAAAGTTTTTTGATAGCAAAATATTTAATTTGTTATTAAGTTGGGAACAGATCACCTACACATACTACACTCACATTTTCTTTTGTTATTTTACTGGTACGGACTGAATGTGCACACTTATTCCCTAAGGGAATTTTAGAAAATTGTTATGGTTTATTATTTTTTTAAGCATCTACCTTGTAGTTATGTAATTGGATACTAGTACTTTTTTAACTATTGCTACTAACAAAGTTATCATGTTCCTTTAAAACTTTTAATTTTTAAAATTTTTTTGGCGCCTAATTGACTTTATAAGGGCTGAATTACTTGTCAATCTTGGTTCTGATGAAGTCTGATTTAGTCAGATGAAAGCGCTAAACCTGACATTTACTGGAATGTATATCAAGTGTTAATAAACCTGTGTTTTGTGGTACGTGGAAATCCTTCTTTATTGTGCACTGAAAAGTGGACTAGTGGTGTTTTTTGCCCTGTTCGAGCTGAGGACTTGGTTTCTGCTATCTTTATTTACATAGTTAAGGAGAAGGAATACTAATTTTAAAATTGTTGCATCACAGAGTACTCCTCTCTGTGCAAGGTAGAAAAATATTCAACATAGTGTAGTTAAAAAATAGATAAGGACAACGTTTCTTCTTTTAAGGGATAGCTTAAGAGTTTTATTTTTTTTCTTTTTCAGTATGAATTACATTAGTTAGAAGTATGAAAGTGAATACAGAAGGGCTGAGAATATTAGAGTAGAAGGTTGCATTATCAGGATATACTTTTAAATCGTCTATGGTATGCTCTTGTTTTATTTTGTATAGCTTTTATAGCAGGCTTGAAATTTTCATAAAATAAGAGAAGACTAAGAGAAAAAAGTACATGATTACATAACTGAAAAGCTTTATGGCTACATTGTGAGAGAACTTCATTTGTGCCTATCCAGAAATTGGCTTACTTCCCTTAGATTTCTTTGTTTTTGAACATTACCAGATCTTGACAGTTAGATAATCCACAATGAGCTTGATAAACTGAAAGGTTGGAATATATGTTCCCAAATTCAGTGTAAGCAATTACTTAAGTACAATAAATCCATTATTAAAATGACATCTCACATATACCTGTTTTAGCTTGATGGGTGAGGCAATTAATTATTCTGATGCACAGTTGTTTCTACTGTAATAAGTTTCCACTGTTAGTGGTTTCCATTTTTTTTGAGTAACTACAGACTAAAAGCACAAACCAGCAAACAACTTCTGAGCACTTCCTAGCTGTTACATCAGTATTGTGAAATTTTCATAGAATAACACCATGTCACTTCCTAAACTTTGCTTATATATTCTTAGCATTTACATTTCCTTTCCAAATTTATTTCATTTTGGGGAGAAGGAAGATGACACATTATACATACTTTGTCTGTTTCTCCGTTAGTGTCTGTCTGACATATGGGAACTAAATTAGTGGTGACCCAGTGGTATGCTTGAAGGCTTTGATGGAGGTAAAGGAAAGACTGGTGCCCAGCATTTATCAGCGGAAAACACTGCAGGCAAATGGGTATTAATGGATTTACAGTGGTTGGTGTCCCGTTCGATTCTCAGCTAAAGCGTCTTCTGTGTGGAGATGTGCGTGAAGGGGCGTACCTTCGTTGCGGCAGGCTGGTAACCGGCACATAAAAAATCCACTACCAATCATTAGTGGACGAATTCGCGATAAACCGAAAGGGAATCACTACATAATACCGAAACTACACACTCCCGAAGCCCACAATACCGAGACTAAAATCCCTAAACCACACATTACCGACATTTTAGAAGCGCGAAATTCAAAATCGCGAAAGTACTACATACATACAGCACACACACAAACATATACACAGCCTCCCCCCATAGCCAAACAAACCACCCTATACTAAAGATAAGCAGGGGGGCTTCACCCCCCCTGCACCCCCCCGACTTTAATATTCCAACTCCGAGATCGAACAGACATACACACAAGGCAAACTCACACCCACACATTATAGCCCCTCACACACACACACACACACACACACACTAAAGCTCCTCACAAACACACTTACACACACATACTTACCTGAACCGCAACACCAGAAGTGCTAACTCAAAACCCCTTACCATCAGGATTTACCATCAGGATTTTGAATTTCACGCTTCTGGTCTTTCGGTAATATGCGATTTCAGTCTTAAGCATTTGAAATTCGAGATTTCAAACGTTCGAGATTTAGTAGTGTTCCAGCCGAAAGACACAAACAAACTGAAAGAGCTTTTCATACTGCAGTGGTGGTGCTGCAGTAGCGTTGTCACCGCACAGTAAGACGTAGTCCCTCTTCTTCACCTCTGAGATACATGCTAGACTATCTTTCTTCAAACAGGACCTGTATAATTGGGTGGGTGCTCAAAATTCACCCCAGGCATGACTGGCATACACCTCAATACAGTCTCGGGTGAGACCTGTCAAGCCATAATGATCACATGACTCAGTCACTTTGAGCTTCACGTATTTCCAGAGGAATGTATCCTGAGTACCAGAAAGAAATCTGCTTTATATAACTGAATTGCTACTTTGTGATGCACTGAACACATTTTACCTTATTTTTAATGTTTGCTTCTTTACAGAGACTCCACAAGACAATTTGCCTTAAGTTGCTCTGCTTGTGTGATATTATGAATATTAATTTAACATGCCTGCTGTTGGCTTCTTTGAGGATGTTGTATTTTTTTTTCCATGTTATTGCATCCTCTGCTGTGTGCAGAGATACACACACACACACACACACACACACACACACTCCAAAATCTCTCGCTTTTTTCTCCTTTTGCTTTCTGCAGTTTACTGTTACTCAGTGGAACAGGTCGGGTTCTACTAAGGTGCATTATCACCATGTCATTTATCAATATTATGTATCTTCTGCTTTGGGATAAAATTTTATCTAAATTTTATGCAGCAATGTATTCTTGTAAATGGCAGTGACCAAAACAGGTCCTAGATAAAGGTCACCAAACTCACCAGTGTGTTGCTTTGTATCATGTATTTACATTTTGGTTGAGATTATTGGTAAATCTATTACTTATTTACCTCTTGCTTATTGCACGTATGATAAAAATCTACCAAGTCAATTGTTCATTTTAATTTGTAGCTTTTGATGTATTTATTACTAGTGAACTATACCTGATTTGGTTTCAGGCTGCATGGCATTTGACTTAAATGTGTATCTTCATGACACCTTACATGTTTCTCTTGTTCAACCATCTGTTATGAACTAGCTGAGGAAAAATATTTTTTAATTTATTAATATAATTTCCATAATGCAGTAAAGCTTGCCTAGCTTTCTAACTGATATATACAATAACCACTTTAAACACCATATAATGTGTACTAAATATATTATCAGTCTTTACATGATAGGTAGGACAGTGTTTTATGGTCTTTATCATGTTTCTGTTTTCTTTTACAGAGTTTCCCCTGATTAAAGGCCAGTTACATTTTCTAATGTGTACAAAACTGCCATTCCAGATGTGCCTCCAGAGCATCTCCTCTGCTTAGCTTTGTATGGTATTCATATCAAAGTACACATGCCAGCATCCCAACACTGGTATGCTAGAAATGGGCTATATGTCTTGAAATTCTTAAAGGCTTCAGAAAAAGGGAGCAATGGTAAATGAATATGATATCAGAAAAACTCCCAGAAGATGAAATACAGAAATAGCCCAGTATACAATGTGCAGTTCAAACAGAAAAAGCCTTCTGTTTCCGTTCGTTACTGTATTTTGTATTATGCGGTATTTCATTTTCCACTTCATTTTAATACTACTTTTAAATGCAGAAAGCATACCATTAGTGAGTTTTTCCATATATTTTCTGATAAGCAATTCTGAATTATTTATGGTCTAATTTACTGATATATTATGAAAACTAGAATTTGTAGACATTTTGATATGGCATAGAGAAAATGTAGTATGTCTATTAGAAACTGTTTATTCCTTACGAATTGAAATGTTTATCATATGGATTTTGCTTACGTTCAAAATAGCTATCACAAAAAAGACGTAGTCCCATTCGATTCTCAGCTAAAGCATTCTCTCTTCTGTGTGGAGACATGTGTGAAGGGGCATACCTTCGTTGAAGGTTGTGCGTCAGGGCTGGGCTCCTTAAGGTAACAGACTGGTGTACCATAATTCTTTTTTTCCCGAGCCAACCTGCAGCTGGTGGGATGGATCAGGCTTCCTGAGCAGGGGCAGTGAGGAATTTTATTGATTAAAATATTAAAATAAATAAATAGTTAAAAATAGCGCCTTTCCGAGGCTGGCCTATGCCTAAGGCTGGCCGTGGTTGAAAGCTATGCACACAAGACTGCTCTCTCTCTCTCTCTCTCTCTCAAGATCTCTTGCACCCACAGTCTCCTCTACTTTCATACACACATTCACTCACACATCTTTCTCACTCTCACTCGATCTCTCACACACACAGTCTCTTCTGCCTTCATACATGCATTCAGTCACACACATACAGACAGAAACATAAACACACTCGTGCACATACATATACACACACACACACACACACACTTTTTCTGTGATTTTTTTACACTTGCTAAGCTGCTAAAGCACTGCTTAGTGAGTGTAAAGTAATGGTGACCATTAGTTTTAGTGCAGTCTGAGCGCCACAGCAGCTTGAAATGCTGCCATGAAGCAGAGGACTCGTTTTTCAGCGGGCATTACTTCTACATTAATACCCTGCTGGAGATTGTTCGTTCTCCAATCAGGGTGCTGATGTACAGTTTGCCCATTCTCTAACTGACATATATGATTAACTGAAAGAGATATCCAACACCAAGATGCATAATTTATATACTAACAAATATGTATTATCCCAAATAACCACATGTGCCACAAGGAAAAAGAAAATTACTTTTCCATTCTAAAGCATCATTAAACACTTCACATACTTTTGGACAAAGCCATATATTAGCAAAGGCAGATACAAGTAAACACACCTGTAATAGTTATAAATCAGTGGCACAACAACTGAAAAAATGCTTAGGATCCTTTGGAGAAGAGACAAACTGTCCATTTGTGACCCAGGTTCAGAAATAAGCCTTTGGTTTATGAAAGACTCTGCAGTGGGATAACATTTTCTTTCTGGTCTGGTGGTGCTGGTGATAGTGAAGGGAGAATGTGTACTGCACACCTATGCCAGCAGAGGTGGTGGGGACAATGCATTTAGTTAGAATCTAGTGACATCGACCTTTCTCTCAGACAATACTACACTCCCTACTAGGGAGAGGAGAACAAATGGTTGAAAGGAGACTACATCAACTCTACCCCCAACACACACACTCATAATATCATGGAAGAAGATTTTTGCTTCTAGATCTGAATCGAGTCCCAGAACTGTGGTCTTCTCACTCCATGTAGGAAGTGAATTGCACCCATACTAGAAGTGATGGCTTTGGACAAAGTGGATTTATAGTCATCACTGGCATCTAGAAAAAGTTGGCTTCCTGGTCAAGAAAATAAGGACAGAAAAAAAAAACATCTAAACTGATACAACTGGGCAAATCATTAAACATCACCATAAAGATGATGAAACAAGTTTACTACCCAGTTTCTAGCACAAATGCTTTTCTTGCACTATACCTAGAAAAGCCTCTGTGAAGGTCAATATCTTCAAATGAGTGAGACAGCACTTCCTGAGGCTGATAATCAGACCGAAGGAGTGGACAAGGACAGGAGGTGGCTACTACTCCTGTCTCTGCTGGCCAGGCTGTTTTTGGTAATGGAGACATTCAGCTGTCTAAGGAATAGGGAAACTTAGAAATAAGAGTTTGCAAAGATGGGCAAATGTCAAGAACACCCCTTTGAAATGAAAGAGCTAGCTAAGTGCAATAAAACAGAGGTACAGGCAGTAACTGGGTTATGGACATCCAACATGTGTACAACCCATAGACACGAACGGGCTGCCGCAATGTTGGAAATAACATAAAAAGAAATTCTTAAAGTTGCCCAAATCTG
Source organism: Protopterus annectens (assembly GCF_019279795.1). NCBI lineage: Eukaryota > Metazoa > Chordata > Ceratodontiformes > Protopteridae > Protopterus > Protopterus annectens. The sequence goes on from NC_056735.1 coordinate 1,842,929,510, forward strand.
TGTGTGTGAGAGATCGGAAGAGTGAGAGCAATGTGTGAGTGAATGCATGTATGAATGAGGAAGTACCTGTGTGTGTGTGTGTGTGTGTGTGTGTGTGTGTGTGTGTGTGTGTGTGTGTGTGTGTGTGTGTGTGTGTGTGTGAGAGAGAGAGATGCGTGAGTGAATGCATATGAGGAAGTGAGTGTGTGTGAGAGATCGGGAGAGAGTGAAAGCGATGTGTGAGTGAATGCATGTATGAATGAGGAAGTGTGTGTGTGTGTGTGTGTGTGTGTGTGTGTGTGTGTGTGAGACAGAGAGAGAGAGAGAGCGATGTGTGAGTGAATGCATGTATGAATGAGGAAGTGACTGTGTGAGAGAGACTGGGAGAGAGTGTGAGAGATGTGTGAGTGAATGCATGTATGAATGTGGAAGTGACTGTGTGTGAGATAGAGTGAGGGCAATGTTCATGTGAATGCATGTATGAATGAGGAAGTGACTCTCTGTGTGTGTGTGTGTGTGTGTGTGTGTGTGTGTGTGTGTGTGTGTGTGTGTGAGATCGGGAGAGTGAGAGCGATGTGTGAGTGAATGCAGGTATGAATGAGGAAGCGAGTGTCTGTATGAGCGAGAGACAGAGTGAAGAGTCAGAGCAAGCGATCCCCTGGCAGCAGTTAAGAGGTTTACGGTTGTATAAGAGGATGGGGTTAGTTATGGAATAGGTAAAGTAGGGTTAAGAGTGTATGTGTGTGTGTGTGTGTGTGTGTGTGTGTGTGTGTGTGTGTGTGTGTGTGTGTGTGTGTGTGTGTGTGTGTGTGACACCTCTCAAACTCTTACAGCAAGAAATCTGAACAAAGCCATAAATAAAAGTGGGACAAAGGCCAAAAATAGGTCTGAATTCTGAAACTCAAATGTCTGTCATTATTTTTTAACTTCAGTCTTTAATGATTTGCCAGTAATTTGCTAGACAACCACACTTTTATGAAAAATGGGCCAAAAATATGAGGCAAAAATCTGAACATTCTGTGAAAATCTGTACAGTTGAGAGGTATGCTGAGGCTCAGTGTGTGTGTGTGTGTGTGTGTTTGAAAAATTCCTCATAAGCACTGCATTTAATAAGATGCCTTAAACCAGCTATGTTGATAGGAAGTATAGCTCATAGTATGTAAGGAAGCATAGCTATAGAATACAGTATTATGTTTAAGAATTTTTTATTTGGAAGTGTTCTAAAGTGTTTTATATGCAAAGAAAAGTAAAATAAATACTAGACTGAGGCAAACATTTGGCTAAGTGACATTTAATAAGAACCATATGTATGTGTTTCAACTTACATACAAATTTGACTTAAGGACAAAAAAAAAAAACGGATCTCGTCCTTAACCCAGGGACTGGATGTATTATGCTGATATACACTTTGCAAGTCCAATGAAGTTGCTAGTTCCCTTAGCTGAAAAGAACAGGAAAATCTAAAGTTTCTGTGCTAAACGTTTTCATTAGCTGAGAAGCATACAAAAATCTAAGGCATCTACTAGGAACATTTTTTAACTATGAACCAAGACCTACAGAATAAGGCATATGTCTGAACTTCTACAAGGAACCAGGAAATTGCAACTCCTACCCTGTTATGCAGAAAGCCATGAATCTTTTCCAAAAAAAAGGAAAACAGGAGAGTTATAACACAGGGTAAGACAACTCAAAGACGGAGTGATCAGACATCTCTTCTAAATTACCCAGAAACCAATGTCTTAGGTGACAGTGTGCAAGAAAAGGAGATTCAGAACTAGCTTAAATGATTATGCCACATCAGAACCCTGGACTAAAATAAATATTTAAATTTACTTTGTGTAAGTATATGTTTGAACAGATCACTACTGCAGTAGCCTAAGTTATATAGGATGTATCCTGCCAAAGATTATATGTCCAACCAGTATTTACAGCTTTTGAGTGCCTTTCATGTGCACCATTCTTCCAAGGAGTCACAAGGGTGTGTCAGCATAAAAGCAGATTCAGAGCTTCATTGTGTCTGAGGAAAGGAAGGCTTGAGTCCAGTTATGATTAGTTATGCGCAATGAGTAAAGGGAAAGGCAGGGATAAGGGGAAACTCACCTTGGTGAACAGGTTAGGAACAGGAAAAAGAAGAAATAGGAGACCCACAAAGGAAGTACAAGAAATAGGGGAAAGAAGGAGGGAGGTTATTTGTACTGCAAGTGATCTATTTGAATATCTACTGTTATGGTAGATATACTTGCACAGCTGAACTGTTCATCATTAGATCACTGTTGCAGTAACCTATAAGCTATATGGGACAATCACCCAAACTCAGACAGCTATGGCGGGGGAAAGAAGGGTCAGAGTCCAGAAGACCAAAGATAACAGACTAAGTACAAGTTCTTGCTCTGGAGAAGGAGTCAATCTTATAACATTTAGTGAAGGTGTGCAGTCAAGCTTATAACGTTTAGTGAATGTACAGATGACCAAGTTGCCAACTCTAGAATACTTCAAGTCCACCCTTTCCAAAAAGCTCTAAAAGCACCCAAAGCTCTGGTACAGTGAACTTAGATCTTGAAAAGAAGTGTCTTTACATGGACAGAATAACAAAATTGGACTACATAGGACAACCATTAGGAAAGTGTCTGTTTTGACACCGGTCATCACTTTTTTCTTACCTTCACAGAAATGAAGAAAAGTACAGTTGTGTACACTTACCATAAATGCAGCTGTTCAAGTGTATTCACTGTTGCAGTCATTACATTTGGGTAATCCTGCTGGCAGGTTGCCCTCAGTCGGCCTGAATTCTAAAGTCTTGGGTCCTGCGTCAGTTGCTGTCGTCCCTTCCCTTACGTCAGGTCATCAGGGGGTATAAAAGATGCAGCTGACGCCATTTTCTTCAGTTTTTCTTGCCCCAGATGTCAGGTGCCCTCTAAAGGGTAGCCAAAATTTATATATATGTATATATAAAACATACATGCACCAATATAAACTTTACATTCATCTACAAGCAAATACACCACATAGGTTGTATAGATCAGAGAAGGAAAGTTAAGTTCCAGGCAGAAATAAGGGGGATGGCAGGTGGGTAACCTGGAATGCAACAGTGAATACACTCGAACATCTACATTTCTGGTAAGTATACACAACTGTGCTATGTTCTTCGTGTTTCACTGTTGCAGTCATTACATTTGGGTAGAGTCCCAAAGCTATGGTTGGGAAGCTGGAGCTAAACAGCATTATGAGTGGCTATGAGGCCCTGCAGAACTGCAGTGGCAAAACCTGCCCTGGATTTAGAGTAAAGTGGCAGATGACAATGTTTTGTAAAGGTGTGCAGTGAACTCCAAGTAGCAGCCTCTAAAATGTCTTTAGTTGGTACTCCCCTGAGAAAGGCTGCTGAAGTGGCTGCAGCTCTGGTTGAATGCGGCCTGATGCCCTTAGGCACTGGCTTGCCATGCTGTGAATAGCAGAAATGAATGCAGTGGCCTATCCACTTTGAAATAGTCTGCTTGTAGATAGCCTTTCCTTGTGATCCTGCAGCATATGCCACTAGTAATTGCTCTGTCTTCCTGAAAACTTTAGTTTTGTCCAAATAGAATCTAAGCTGTCTGTGTACGTCCAAAGAATGCAGAATTCTCTCTCCCTTGTTCTGTGGATTTGGATAAAAAGTTGGCAAATGAATAGTTTGGTTAAGGGCCACGCTGGACACCACCTTAGGCATAAATGTTGGGCTTGTCCTCAGACAGACCCTGTCTGGATAAAAAATTATAAAAGGTTCCACAGCCATGAGTGCCTGTAGCTCTGACACTCATCTTGCAGAAGTTATTGCTAGGAGCAGAGCTGTTTTCCAAGATAAAAACTTTATATCAGCAGTAGCAGTTGGCTCAAATGGAGGTAGGGTAAGTGTTTCCAAGACATAATTGAGGTCCCATGCAGGTATTGGCGATCTCCTTGGAGGTCTTAAAATTTTGGCTCCTCTGAGGTACTGCCTTAATAAAGGATGAGAAAAGATTGGTGGCTCTGTATTATAATGAGCCAAAATGGCAGAGGCATGAATTTTAATTGATGAAAAAGATAGGCCTTTGTCCAGCATCTCAGTTAAGTATTGAAAAATCTGAGGAGTACTTGGTACAGCTGTATCAGCTCCTTGTGCCTGGTTCCAAGCACAAAATCTCTTCCATTTTCCAGCATAAGATTTCCTAGTACTAGGCCTTCTGGCTTCCAAAATGACATCCATCATAGCTTTACTGAGAGGTGTGCTTTGTATGGCTACATTATCCGCCATGCTGCCAGGTTTAAAGTCCTGAGTTGGATGTGAAGGATCTGATTGTTTTGTTGGGACAGTAGATGAGGAATTTGAGGTAAGGGCCAGGCTGGGCATTGAGACAAGTTCCTTAAGATCGGATACCAGTACTGGTGGGGCCAGTCTGGGGCAATCAGTATCATCTTTGATTTCTCCTGCCTGACCTTTAGGAGTACCTTGGGGAGGAGAGGCAATGGAGGAAAGGCATATACTGATAGTTTTTTTTAGTTGAAAGATAAGGCATCCACTTTCCATGCTTGTCTGTGATACGTCCTTGTGCAGAATCTTTTTACTTCGTAGTTGTGAGGGGAGGCAAATAGATCTATGTCTGGACATCCCCATTTCCTTTTTATCATGCTGAAGACTTGTGGATCCTGCTGCCACTCGTGGGGATCCATGAGGTTTCTGCTTAGTTTGTCTGCCAGAGTATTTTCCTTTCCTGGCAGGACTTGTACCTGCAGATGAACTTGGTAAGTCAATGCCATGTCCCACAAAGCCATGGCTAGTCTGCAAAGGGGGTAAGAATGTGTGCCCCCCTGCTTGTTTATATACGGCATGACCGTGGTGTTGTCTGTCTTTATCAGTAGTTGTCCCGGATGAACTAGGTTCTTGAAGGTTGTCAGGGCATTTTGAACAGCTAGCATCTCTTTTTGATTGATATGTAGATGCATTTGGTTTGTGGACCAGGTGCCCTGAATGCATCTTCCTGCCATGTGGGCCCCCCAGGCATAATCTGATGCATCCGTTGTTAGATTCTGCCTGGCTGAGGATAATGTGAATGGCTGTCCCTTGTTTTGGTGACAAGCCTTCGCCCACCATCGAAACTCCTGTTGCAGGCAGGGAATGAGAGTAATCATTGTTTCCAGGCTGTGGCAATGTTGCGTCCAGACACTTTTTAGGTACCATTGAAGTTTCCTCATATGCAGTCTTGCATATGGAATTAGTAGGATGCAGGATGCCATGAAGCCCAAAGCCTGCAGAATTTTTCTTGCAGATAACTGGGTCTTTGTTGCCAATCTGTTGAAATAAGTAGTCAGTTGCCTTTGTTTGTTTGGCGTGAGATAAGCCATCTGGGTAGTTGTATTTAAGCTTGCACCCAGGAATATTATCTCTTGAGAGGGTACTAGTTTTGATTTCTTTTCATTGACTGTGTACCCTAGGCATGTTAAATGTCTTTTCACAAACGCCAAATGCTGTAGTAGAATGTCCTTGTTCTCTGCTTGAATTAGGCAGTTGTCCAAGTAAGGATATATTTGTATTCCTCTTTCTCTGCAGAAAGCAATTACTGGTGCCAGGCACTTTGTAAAGACCATGGGTGGAGTAGATAAGCCAAAGGGCAGTGCAGAGAATTAGTAATGCATTAAGCCAACCTTGAATCTGAGGTATCTTATGCATGACTGCCTGATTGGGACATGCAGGTATGCCTCTTTTAGGTCTAAAGACACGAGCCAAGCCTTTTTGCCCAGCTGCTGCAAGGTCAACATTTTGAATTTTGGTAAATCCAGGAATGTGTTTAGAATAGATAGGTCCAGTATTGGTCCCCAGGCTTTATCCTTTCTGGGTACCAAGAACAGTCTTGAGTAAAATCCTTGTCCCTGCTCTTGCTGTGGTACTTGTTGAATAGCCCCCATGTCCATGAGGGATGAGGCTTGTTTTTGTGCCTCTGTCCATTGATTTTATGGCAGATCTGGCCAACCATTTGCCTTTGGCAGGGTATGGAGGTGAAACTTGTAGCCTTGTGACACTATGTTTGGAACCCATTTGTCCTGGGTTATAATGTGCCAATTTTGAGAAAAAAGTGCTATTTTTTCCCCCCTAAGGGTGCTACCAGGAGATAAGTTCTTGGTTCAGGCAGGGGGAAGTCATTGGGACTGTTTCCTGTGTGGTTGTGATATGTCTTCTCCAGTTTTGGAGGTAGAAGCACCCCATTGCTTTGACCTGTATGAACCTTGCACCTGGGATCTGCCCCTTTGAGGTCTGTCTGACACTGGAAAGGACCAATTCTTTGTAGGCCAGTGTCTACTAAACCTAGGTGGCTGTACTTGTAAAAACTCTGTCAGTTTGCATAGATTTAGCTTTATCCTCCATTTTCTTTAACACCTCTTCTGCCTTAACACCAAACAAAGTATCATGCTGTAAAGGTGCATCTAATAATTTAACTTTGACATGATCAGGCAGATTTTGTTCCTTTAACCAAGCATTCCTCCTAATTACAGAACCCGTAACTGCGGCCCTGCAGGAGGCCTCCAGAGAATCAAAACCAAATTTCAAAGTATGCTTTCCAACTTGTTCAACTGCATGCAATAAATCCTGTATTTCCTTGTTTTCTGCACATTCACAGTTTAACAACATTTTCTGTTTAGGCAATGTCATGACATGTTGCTGATATTTGAGCATATAAAACTGACAGTTTAAGGCCCTTATAGCCAAGGTAGCAGATGTGTAAACCTTTTTTCCCCATCTATCCAGTGCCCTAGAATCTCTGTCAGAGGGGGTAGGGTTTTTTGCAGCGGAAGCCTTAACCCTTTTGGGACCCTATGAAATAGTCTCTGGGTCTGCAGTAGGGTTTTTGTAAAGGAATTTATGAGAGTCAGGAACTCTGTAATATCTGTCAGGCTTAACAGGAGCTGGAGTTAAGGAGTCAGGGGTCAGACTAGACTCTGAAAACACATCATCTACAATGTCTAACACAGGTGGAATGGCTAGAGGCCTGTTTTGAGGTAGTAAAAGGAAGTCCCTGAGCCTCTCTTTAGATTCTGAAAAATCTTGGCTCTCCCAGTGGAAATGCTCCCTCATGGTATGCAAGGTTTCCCCAAATGAATAGTCCTCAGGAGGAGAAGCTGAAGGAATACATTCTTTAGCATCAGAATCCTCATAGGGGGGAAGTGAATATTCTTGATCAGAAGAGGAATCAGAAGAAATAGAAACCTGATCTGAAGATTCATAGTCTGTCTCTTGCCTAGGCCTCTTATCAGGAGGGGGATAGGAACCCCTGATCAAGGTAATCAAGTCTTCGGCCATTTTGAGCATCTGTTTTTTGGGCATGGAGGCCTGTCCATGTGGCTCTTGAGTTTGTTTCTTTGTCTTTGAAGGTGCTTTAGTCTTAACCTTTGAAGCTGAAGTCGGTTTAATGTATAGATGTTTAGGTCTGAATACACCCTCAGAAGCCAGTGCCTGCTCAGCGGCTCCAGACCCATCTGAGGGAATAGTGTCCGAGGCTCCAATACCTTGAGTTTCCAGCGGCATAGCCGACTCCACGTGGGAGTCGGTAGCGGCCTGCGACTCTAAAGTAGTGGGTGTCAGGGGCTGTGAAAGCACCTCACTGAGAACCGGCAACTGGCTTAGGAGAAGCTTCGTCGTCGGTTTTGGGCCTCGGTTGTCTATCCTTTTCTTTTTCTTTGCGTTTTTTGCGAACTCCCGTAGTTGTATGGCTATCCGATGACATTTTATAATTAAATCTGCGCCCAAAATAGTTTAATGCAAAATCATACCGACGCTTAATAGTGCATTGGTTAAATCTAGCGCAAAACAGACAACGTAAAACGTCGTGGTCAGGGCCTAGGCAAGGAATACAGTAAGAATGAAAGTCCTTATGAGGTATTTGCTTTCCACAAGAAATACAATTATTAACTTTTTCTGACATCTGTCTGGAGCAAGAAAAAAGTTTCCCCAATGGGGTACTTGGCTTTAATGAAGACTTCGGATCTGAAACTCGAACACGAAAATCTCAGGAGTCGGCCGACCGGCACTTGCAAACTGCTTCTGCTTGGGGCACCGCACAGCAAGAAAGACTGAAGAAAATGGCGTCGGCTGCATCTTTTATACCCCTGACGACCTGATGTCAGGGAAGGGGTGACAGCAACCGACACAGGACCCAAGACTTTGGAAAGGGATGGTTCTTAAGGAATTCCTATCCTTATGAAAAGTGCAAGAAAGACCCGGCAAAGCTAGAGTCTTTACTGTGTAATACCTTAAACCACCTGCAGTGGAGGCCTATGGGGTATATACAAATGACCCCCTTATGGACATATCAGTGTTTCAGCTACATAGTTTCTGAATGCCCATGACTTTTTAAGTTTTTACAGATATATTCACACTAAAAGCCAAATGTCAACTTTTACAGACATCAGACTTAACTTTAAGCTCCGTGTTTCTAATAAAGCCAAACAATCCACTTATGCTGCACTGATGAGGTCAGAAAAAAAAACAATACATGGCATGTCTACAACTGGTGGGGTTTGACTTTATTGGCCTGAATGTAACCACAATGACTTACAAAGTGTAATGTCATGGACATTTAGAAGCCATGTACCTGGAACATTGATATGGGGGTCCTTGGCACCCTACAGGCCTTCACTATAGGAGATTTAAGGTACTACACAATGAAGACTCTAGCTTGTCTGGGTCTTTCTTGCATCTTTACTGAGGCTGCCAACAAGCCTTCACCTGGGTAAACATATGCTTTCAATGGAAGTGGTTGTCCATCTTTACGGAAATATACTCTCTACTGCTTTATTTGGGCAGTTTGTAGGTCATCCTAACTTTTTCAGTCACCTGTATGATCTAAGCCTCTCATTTCACAGTCATGGTGGATATGCCAGCTATGTCTGCCCATTCTGACCTTGTGGAGAGCAGGATATAGGACTGAAAAACTTTTCAGAGATATGACCTGTTTTTTGCTTTCCAAAAAGACTGAAATAGGAGGGATGGTAGTGGGGGAGAAGCAAACCACTGTCTCACTCCAAAATATGACTATATGGCTCTGCAGAGGAAGGCTAGAAACATTTTAGTAACAACTCACTACAAGTCATCACCAGAAAAGAGGGACTAGTGAAAGTTCTACAACAGCACTGTCTTGGAAGTTGTTTGGATTCACTGCTTCCAAACATCAACACATTTCATCATTAAAAGTCTCCGAAAAGAAATACAGGAACTGTGACTGTAACCATTCTGCTGCAATGATCAACATATAACATCTGAGGAAAGGCTCTAACTCAAAACGAAATTGAGGCTGTAAAGACAAACCAGCCAGATGGCTACCCTGAATGAGCTGCTTCTACTTCTGAGAACATAACTCCAAGGCTAAGCAGTATACAGCTTTCCAAGGAAGAAAGAGTAGCCATATTTCCCGGTAACATCGAGCGGATTCAATCCTGCATGTAAGGCACACGTGTGCCAGTAATTATATCCTCTTCCTTCAAAAAAAAATAAATAAATTGCAGTGGGTAGCATTCCATGTCAAAACCACATTCAAGTAACAGCTCATAACATTCACCCTACTGTTAACAGGCCATCTATCAATGAGAGCTGATTAAAACATACTGTAAAGAAAAGAGGGAGAGTAGCACATGCTCTGCAGGGCCACAAAGCACTACGAATGGCATGAAACTCAGACTTTACCCACAGACCGCAACAACGATGCATGTAGTACTACCTCTCTGATGCAGAAAAGGTGTCATGAATGACAGGAAAGGAGTACACAAGTCATAGTGCATGAGAAAGGCTTAAGGTCTCTGCATGTGTTTACTTCTGTGTAATCAGGAGGAGACGTAACAGAGTCAAGAACCACCCTGTTATTTTTTGCATTTGTTATTCAGGTGTTTCTAGTGAGTTCAAGTGGAACTGAAAATCTACCAAGTGCATTTAACGGAACTATTATCCAACCAAAATATCTGACCCAATTCTATGCATTATGTGCCACTGATGAAAATTTCCAATTAGATGCATTTGAAATTGACAGCAAGAAGGCAAGAAATGCAAAAGGTTGTTCTGTTCGGTATTCAAAGAAACAGAAAGGGGAGACACTTGTGCTACATAAAAGCATGACCACCCCAAAAAAAATGATTAAAGATGAGTAATTCAGTGGGACCGAAATGATTCTCCAAGGAATTCTGAATGCAATAAATAAAGGACTAGTGATACTTTGATTACTCTAACAAACCACGAGAGGATGTAGTCATACCCAAAGTTTGAAGGAAGTCATGTGTGACTGTAACATACACATACGGGAACGAGAGAGAAGTACAATACTGCACAGTGGTCTGCTTTTAATCACTGACAAGTAATGGAAACAGAAAGGAAATAACCGAGCATTTAGAAGTTAGTAGTGGTAAAGAATCCAGTGCAGCAAGGATTCATGAAAGGAATGTGTCTGTCTGACCAAATTAAAGAAATTTCATTGACTGTGTCATCAAACTAACAAACAAGGGAGGAACTATGGATCTACAAGTTTAAAAAAGGATATGACGCATTTCTATGATAACTACTAAAATGCAAGATAGGAAACCTTACAGCAGGTCCCAAGGATGTGTCTTGGTTTAAAAAAAAAGGACAAACGTCACATCAGTAAAACTGAAAACAACAAATAAGTATGGCTACAACTGGTGAACAACAGGTTTCAGTTCTGGGACTAGTCCTCTTCAAGTGATACACAAGTGACATTGCAGGAGGTCAAAAGTGAAAGGGATGCCTCTGTGCAGACACATTCTGTAACTCTGCAGATATCAAAGGTAGGGATAAACATGCTATGCCTCTCTACAGACTACATGTTATGTAACCATGCAGATACCAAAAGTGGGGATAAATGGGTTAGAAAGCTTTCAAGGTTAGAGAAATGGTCAAATATATGAAATGGATGGTGTTCAATGCAAAGTGCAAGCTAATGCACCTTGGGGCACCAGGCAGGGCCACAGAGTGGGAGTTAATTAAAAACAACAGAAAAAAAACTTTGGTATAATTAGATTTAAAGGTGGGCAAACTAATTTGAGAAGGAACTAAGGAAAGCTAGTGGGGGTATTATAAAATGCATACAGAAATCATTACTGGAAGAAACTGAAACTACTGTTCCTCAATACAGGGCATTGTACAGTGTTTTTAACACTGTGTACTGCTCTGAAAACCACAGCTTTACAAACATGATGACATAATGAGCCTGTAAACAGATGGATAACGAAAACTGTGCATGAAGACTGAGAGATAGAACAACTTATTTCATATACCCTGGAAGAAAGTTCAGCAACTGCATACATGACAAAAACATTTAAGTACCCCAAAGGAATTAGTACAGTTCAAGAAGGTAAAATTTTTCATTTATTCATTCCTGGATTATTTCCATGAGCCAGTTCAGGCTATCACTGGAGATGCAGAGCCCATTGCAGCACTCAATGGATGCATGCCAAGAGGAACTAATATTAAACAGGTCAGAAGTGCATCACACAACACACGCATTCATTTACTCTCAAGTGGCACCCACACCTATGTGCAGTTTGGAGGAATGCTAGTTGACTATGACACTTCTTTGGACTGTACAAGGAAACTGGACCACCCATACAAAACCCATGCATGCAGGGAAAAGGCATGCAGACTCCAAAGAGTAAAGCACCTCAGGTAAGAAATGAAGTGGAGAACCAAGTACTCGTGAGGTAGCAATGCTACCACATAGTATAAAATGACATACAAGAACAAGAAGCACAATTTGGAGATAGAAGAATACCAGCTCAAAGTGACATGAGGACATACACAGGGTTGCAGATTAATGAAATGACCTCTGTAAGAAGATTGTGGAATCAGAGAATATGATGGATTCAAGAATGCAACAGGGTAGTCGTAAATCAATGCTGATAGGATTTAAAAACAAGAAGGATATGGTGAGCTCCAGTAGCATAGGGGACTTTTATTTCCAACAGTGATATCAACTGATCCAAGTTAGACAGGCAGACCAGTTGTTGGGGAAGCTAGCATGGGGCACTCAGGTGATTGGATGATTCATTTCTCTCTCTGCTAGGGAAAGAGAGAAGTTATTACAAGGCGGATTCTGAGCTCTTAGTGAAAACTGGGAAACAAACGTCCCTTTGCCCAGATGACTTCCACTCACAAAACATGCTAGTCTTGAAACACATAAGAGCCTGCATGCTACATGGGTCACACCACTGCATGATATACTCCTCTTAGGATACAATCTGGTAAAATTCCTGCCATGACTCGAGTTGTACATGAGTGCACTAGTACCTCTGCCACTTTACTGGCCCATTAGTGGACAGAGACATCTGCAGCCATGGCAGTTGTGTGAGACTACTGCTGCGTCAGGCAAAGAGGAGGTTTTACTATCACCTGAAACTAGCCTGCCACAGCCAAGGTAGTTACTAAAGAATTAAAGCTAATCAGTTGGCATATTAATGGGCATAGTATGTGGACTAAATTCTCACATCCCTCAACTAATTCTGCATTTACAAAAAGAACAAAGAATTAAACAGTGTACTTATTTCTTATTCTCTTTTCGCTCTAAACAAAAAAAATTATATGCAGATTCTTACAGTACAGAAGAAAGAAGTGGCTTGACTTGGTATGTGTAGTTCCCTACCCATTAAATGCCTGCATACGCTATTGAAGTACAGTTTATTTTTGTAATATTTGTCAGATGGTTGCAATAGGCATTTTTTTTTGCAAATTCCTACACTATTTTTTGTCATATCTATTCAGAGATACTGTTCAAATTAACCATAACCCTTTCTGTAAAATAATACTTTCTTGTATCGTACCTAAACCATCTGTCATGCATATTTAAATTGTGCCCTTATGTTTGCAAAAATCCTTTTGAGAGCATGAACTTGGACTCTGGGGATATTGCTGAATTAATTAATATTATACCATGATCCCCCCAAAACGTGCACGCTGATTGATTGGCCGTTACGTGTAATCGAAGTTACTAATGGAAAGAAAGGTCGACTTTTTATTTTTTTTCCATTTTTATAACTTTTTTTTAAAACTGTATTAATATGGGCTATGTTAAATGGGTTTTAACAGCAAACGACAGCAAATAAGAAGCGAGGTTGCTTATTTAAAAATTTTAAAACTGTCATAAACCCACCCAGCAAGCACAAGCTTTAAAAAAAACAAGAAGCAAAGCAAGAAAGAAAGAATTTTATAGTATTTATGAGTATAATAAATAGTTTAACAAGTTTAAAATAAGCAATGGAGATCAATCGCTGCTTATTTTAACTCATTTTACATGTTAAACTAATTTTATAAAACGGACTACTAATTTTCTCCGAGAACACTCTTTCTCGACGCTACGAAGATATTGCTGATCTTGAAGCGCGCCGCCTGATGCCAGACATCTGGTCACATTGCCGGAAGTATGCAGGAGACAGCAGACGCATATGTATAAAAGTAAAGAAAATAAAAAATTGGTAATTTTTCTAATAATAAATATAGTAATAAACTGTATCTAAGGGTATAGGTTTTATAATGTTACCCACGGTTGGCTTTGTTTTGGCCCCGGTACTTAGCCCTCGGGTAAAACCACTTACCTTATACCAGTATGGTAATTGCATATCATACCTCTCCCTCCTTTTTTAAAAAAATTATACGCAATAAACTCTTAGTCTCTCTCTCTCTTGTTTGTTCCTTTATATAGTTTTTGATGAAGACCATATCACATTTTTGCTGCAATTATTTAAAATGCACTTATTTTCTCTCTCTCTTTTTATTTTATTTTTTTTTTTTACAAAACTTAGATCTTCAGAACAGCTCTCCATATTTTATCTGGAATTGTCACTGTTTGCCAAGTGGGAACATGGCCCAATTTCAAGATATTTTTAGACCAAATGAAAGCCCGTTTTCCTAAGTTGCACATGATGTTGGAGCTGTCACAAACAGAACAAGATTCATGTACTCCCTACACATTTTAAGCTGCCTCTTGTTACAATGACAGAATATAAAATGACTTATAATGCCACATATAAAAGTGTATGATGCAGTGTGTCCAGGGCACACACCAGAAAACCCTTACCTACAGCTCTTCCAGTGAACCTACACTAACAGTAATCACACCACCAGTTTTGTAGCACTCAGAGCTGCCCTCATAAGCCCACATATCAGCAATGTCCCTCCCTGTCCCAGCAAAAGTTAATGGTCTAGCCCATCTGTTCTCTCCCCCCAAAGCACTGTAGTTACTGAATGCCCCAACTCCTTTTAGTGATCCTGTTTTTCTCCCCTCCAGTCAGCAGATGGATTACTGTGCTTCTTACTCACATTTGAACTCCATGAACCCCATGCACCCTGTTATGCTGCTACAGTCAATGATCGCACTGGACATCCACGCTATCAACTTTATCCAATCCAGGGCTTGACAATAATTAAAAATCAATGCAAACCTGCCTCCATGATGCAGAGAAACAGAGTCCTGAATGTGACACAGGTGACTGAATTTAAATTAATAACCCTGGCATTGGACAGGTCAGGCAGGGAAGTAGAAGAGTGAAAGGGAGTGGCCTGCTCCTCTCAGCTTGGGGGTGGAGAGGATTGTACACACTCAGGGGGTATAATGGACAGTGTGATCTCCCTGGTGAAGATCAGAAAAAACACCCATCATGCTTTGAGATGAGGGGCAGGGCTACTTGCAGGGAACACTCCTGGAGTGAGGGAATGACCTCTGCCATCTTCCCATTGCACATATCTCCCCAGCACTTTGCTGAGTTTGCACAAGGAGTCAGGCACCAAAAAAAAAAAAAAAAAATTAAAAGTCCCCCTTATGGCAGTCTAAATGATGGCCCCTCCTGGTTGACCCTTGCTCTGGTGATGGGGAATGAATGAGACAACTGACTGGGAGAGGTTAAGTGATCAACAAACACCAAGGGTAAAACAGCAAAATAAAAAGTTCCCATGCAGCCCCACCCCCAACCTACTAATAGCTGGGTATGCCTGCCCATCCTCCCAGTGTAACAGTGTCCCCATCTGGCCATATTCCTCAGCTCCTGGCACTCATTGTTGTCCTCTTCTTTTACCTCCTCATTTCAACTGGAGTCCCCAGGTACATAACCACCTAGCATAGCACAATCAATTTCCCACTCAGTCATATTTTAAGCACTCAAACCCCTTAGCTTCTGATATAATCACAGTGTCAATGATCATATAAACCTAGATGCTCACCTAAACATGATGTCTGCAGTCACAGCTCAACCATTTATAAGCACACCAGAAAACAGCAAATGAGGCAAAACCCTACCGCAGGACACTGTCTCAGTGATAACAGTACAGTTCACAAGCATTAAACCTTCCCAATAAGAATTTTGAAAAATGACCTGCCCAAGTCTACCTCTGACCTACATGCGCCAACTTCCAAGAAAAAGTATGCAGCCTTGCCTATCTATCATATGTCAGCCCTATACTAACAAGATACAACACAGATGTGTTCATGAACTGTGTAGGATGACTAGTAAAACATAACACCTACCATCTTCTTGGTATCCTCTCCCGATCACAGCACCCCATTCCACCCCTCAAGAACCTTAATCCAGAGTACTCTACTAGGCCATCAACATAGCAGCATTACTCTCCACAGTACCACTGCCCGGTCTTCTTGAATCATACCCAATATCTTCTTGTTCTCCAATGGTGATGCTTCTCTTCCAGTGCATCCTAGAATTCTTCCAGCATTCTTTGCTGCTTTTCGCACTACCTGCTTAAATTTAGGGGTTAGCTCCATTTCCAATTTGTTGCTGTTAGTCTATTTTTTTTTTGCCTGCCTATATTATTAATGTATTCTTCATAACACTGATACTAATCATGCACTATGATAGGGTACAGCAATTCTTTTCACATGTGTAAATTTGTGTTACTGTATTTTTAGGTTTGTTCATGTTTCGGTTGTATATTTCTTATAAAGCCTATACTTGTATTTTTTCCAATACAGCTCATCTCACTGGATCTTCACTAAAATGTATTATGATCAGTTGGAACTTCCCATTTAGCAAATATTAACTAACTACTTGATTGTATGACTATCTAATCAAACAAGACAACATATGTATTTTTATAGGCTTCTGCAATGTCACATACAGAGATAAAGTGAAAAAGACTGGACCGGAACTGATGTCTGGGATACCAGGATTGGTAAATATCTCTGAGTGGACTCCACTTATTATTACCCTCTCTGTCGAGTTATGGAAACTGCATTTGCCCCATGTAACTATCATACGAGTTAGTATGTCAAATTCAGACAGCAATCTTTTGTGTAGTACCTACACCAGATTACTTTATTTTGAGAATGACACATCTACAGCCTAGTTCTGAACACATAACCTTGTCGCACGATCACAGAACTCTTATCAAGTTGGTCTAAGATGAGCTTCCTGCAGTGCGTCCACACTGTCTTCAGTACTGAACACTACTGGCTTTTGGATAGCTCAAAATTATTCCAAAATGATGCGACAATTTTTGCTAGAAATGTCAAACTGGCAGGTCAGTATTTTCCTGCCACTTTCATGATTCCACTTTCTTGTGAAGGGGAACTGCATCTATCCTGCTCCAGTTTTCAGGATCCTTACCTTCTTACAGTGAATTAAATAATTTCCTGGAAGCTGGACAATAGAAGCCATGCACTGCTCTCAGTGGGCAACAAAAGGACAATAAGACAGTTGGGGCTGTTACCAATGCAGTTTGCTTTTTGAGACATTATTATGCTGTATGGAAAATGCAAAGTTCCACCATTGGTGGCAGCCCACTAAAATGCTAAGGTCTTGCTGGATCTTTGTACCTCTGAAACTTGAATGCTGAAGTTATGATAACTAAAGATCAAGTATTCTCAGAAATTAACAAGAAATAATAATAATTTAGCATTTTCTCAATTAAAGATTTACATTAGCACTTTTATGAAAAAAATCAAGGCTGTTATATTTTATTTTTTTTGTTTCACTGCAATCTGTTACGCAAGCTTTATGTGGCTGGCTGGGTGGGCAGTTGTAAATGAGCTGGATTATGAACAGCATTGTTACTCGCATGGAATAATGCACTATTACCCAAAACAGTACAACCACAATCAACTTGCACTGTGCTATAACAAGAAGTTATGTACTCACCATAACGTTTGATGTATGTAGTCCATCTCGCCTCACATTCTTACCCGTGGGTTCGGAGCCGAATGTCGGCTCCAACTCGGCCAACTTTTTTTAGCTCGAAGTCTTTCTATTGGCTGGGCTAAGATGGTATCCCATGCTGCACTGCTCTCTATCCCCAGATCTAGTTTGCTGCGAGCCCCAGCACTCATTCTCCATGCATAACAACACCTAAGGAAAGGAAGAACAAACCAATAATGAAGGGGAGCTCTGAAACCAGACCTAATCTCCAGATCGTCCAGGACGGGGGAAGGAGGGAGGGTAAGTAAGAATGTGAGGCGAGATGGACTACGTACATCGAACGTTATGGTGAGTACATAACTTCTTGATGTTATATAGTCCAATCTCGCCTACATTCTTACCCATGGGACAGCGTCCCCAGCACCTAAATCCTGGGAGGCTCAGCGGAAAATACCCCTGAGCACTGTGGAACCAAAGGAAGACCTGCCCCTAGATACCACATCCAACTTATAATGAGTAACAAAGGTGTGAGGAGATGCCCAAGTAGCCGCAGCACAAATATCATCCATAGACAATCTGGCCTGAAAGGCTGTAGATACAGACCGAGTAGAGTGAGCCTTCACCTGGAACGGTAAATCTTTACCCCCAGAGGAATAAATGAAAGAAATACAACTGGAGATCCACCTGGACAACGTGACTTTGGAGACAGGAGACCCAATTCTGTTTTCTGAAAAGGAAATAAACAACTGATCAGATTTTCTGAGGTTTTTCATTCTGTGGAAATAAAAATGTAATTGTCTGTGTACATCCAATTGATGACATTTGAATTCTGCCTTGTTTGAGAACTGGGGGAAAACACTGGCAATTCAACAGATTGATTAAGGTTACTGACTGACGCCACTTTGGGAAGAAAGGAGGGGTTCGGTCTAAGAGAAACCCTGTCCTTATGAAAAATCAAATAAGGGGGTTTGATTGATAAAGCTTGAAGCTCCGAAATGCATCTGGCTGACGTGATGGCTACTAAAAAGACAGTCTTCCAAGTTAAGAATTTTAAATCGTAAGTGGCTGCAGGCTCAAAAGGGGATGACATAAGACCCTGTAGAACAAAGTTTAAATCCCAAGGCATGATAGGTTCCGATACTGGAAGACGAAGTAACAAAGTGCCCTTCAGGAAAGTCTTACAGAGTTCTATGCGCCATCAGGCTAGGCTCGTCTGCGACATGAAAGGTAGAAATCACCACCAATTGGACTTTAATGGTTGCGGACGCTGAACCCTGGTTAAAGAGCATAGACAAAAACTCCAATACAGATGAAATTGGAGCTGGTAAGGGTCAATCTTTTTGGTATGCGCCCAGATTGAAAACCTCTTCCATTTACTGTAATAAATCTTCCTGGTCGAGGGCTTATGAGAGGAAGATAAAATATGAACCACCTCCAGTGAAAAATGATGAAGCCTAACTAATGAAGGAAGTGGAGTAGCCAGGCGGTCAACCGGAGGGTCCGAAGAGAGGGATGGAGCTGCCCTAACATGTGTGTCAGTAAATCTGGTTGTGAGTCCAGAATCCAAGGAGCATCCATGAGACAGGGAAAGAGAAAGGGGAACCAAATTTGATGAGGCCAGTGTGGAGCAATCAGAATCATTCTGCTTCCCAAGGATTGCGCTTTCTGAATAACCTTTGACAGCAAGGGGAACGGAGGGCCAATCATGGACTAGAGCATCCCTGGGTGACTCCCCCTGAGGGGGGATCAACATGAAATAGCTGCTGCATTTGGCATTGAGGGGGCTGGCAAAAAGGTCGCAGCAAGGCTGACCCTACCTGCGGAAGATCTGTTCCGCAACTTGACAGTTCAGGGACCACTCGTAAGGCATCAGAATAGCTCTGCTTAGTCTGTCTGCGATCACACTGGACTTCCCCGGAATGTGCATTGCCACCAGAAAACGTTGGGAAGACACTGCCCACTGCCACACTCGCATGGCCTCTCTGCAAAAGGGATAAGACTTGGTTCTTCCCTGCTTGTTCAGATACCACACCACTGACATATTGTCTGAGTGGATTGCAATAGTTCCGAGAGGAAGAAAACTCTGAAGTGCTTGCAACGCTAGTAGCACAGCTCTCATCTCCAGGACATTGATATGCAGATGCATCTCATGTTCTTGCCACGTGCCTTGGACTGTCCTGCCTAGATAATGCCCCCCACCCCATCTGGGAGGCATCCGTGGTCACTGTGGCAATCGGGGGTGCAGGAATGAAGGCATTCAGGTTGTCTGTGTGAAGCCACCAACTGAGATCCTGTTTGCACCTGTCTGTGAGTAGAATAGGGTGAGAAAGTGGAAGATGTTGAAGAGACCACTGGGCATAGAGAAGCCACTGAAGGAGCCTCATATGTAACCTTGCCAGAGGGACCAACATAATCGTAGCAGCCATTGTCCCCAACAGTTGGAGGACCCCTCTTGCCTTCGCTCTTCTCAGAGGGAGCAAGGCGTGAACTTGTTGTTGTAGGACTCTGATTCTTTCCTGTGGTAGAAACGCCCGCATGAGGACAGTGTCTAGTTTGATGCCTATAAAAGTGACATGCTGTGAGGGCAACAAGGTAGATTTTTCCCAGTTCAATGTGATGCCCAACTGTTGACATAGGTTGATAGTAGCGTCCCTGGTCTGAATAGTAGATGCCTGGTGGTGGCAGTAAGGAGCCAGTCGTCCAGATAGTAAAACACTTGGAATCCCTGACGTCTCAAGTGAGCAGTCACCACTGCCATGCATTTGGTAAACACCCTGGGGGCTGTGGTGAGACCAAAGGGCAGGGCTCAAAACTGAAAATGACTGGCTCCCAGCTGGAAGCGTAGGTGACTTCTGGATGCCTTGTCCATCTTTATGTGGAAGTAAGCATCCTTGAGGTCGATGGAGCACATCCACACTTCTTTTCCCAACAATGGGAGAATAGACTGCAATGTGACCATTCGGAACTTGGACTTTTGCACGTGGGTGTTCAATTGGCTGAGATCCAATATGGGTCTCAGGTCCCCCTGTCCTTTTCGGCACCAAAAAGTATCTGGAGTAAGTCCCTAATCTGATCTGGTCTGAGGGGACATGTTGGATGGCTCCTTTTTCTAGCAGCTTTGAAACTTCTGAAGCTGCGTAATCCCTTTGACTGGGTGGAACATCCGGGATTTTCTTGATTGGAGGGGGATATGTTGAGAAGGGGATGACATATCCTCCAGAAATTATTTGTAGAACCCATTGGTCCTGGGTGATGCCTTGCCAGGCCTCCGGGTATAACAAGATTCGTCCCCTGACTGGCTCCGGAAATGCACAGTCGAGCCTCCCATCAGAAGCGGCGGTAGGGAGAACCACGAAAGGAATCATGGTCTCCCGAGTTGCGGGGGCCTCCTTTGCCCCTAGGGCGGCGTCTCCCTGAATAACCACCCCCTCCCCTGCCTCTGGAGGGGGGCTCACCTTGTGCACTGGGAAAAAATCTCTGTGATTTCTTGAACCACATTTTGCCACCCCTCTGGGCCTTGGGATAAGGCCTAGAGGGAAGGGAAAAATGGACCCCTAAGGCAGTTTTTCCCTCCTGCTCGCACCTGGTGAGAGTGTCTTTCACCTTGGTTCCGAACAAAGAGGAACCATCAAAAGAGGTGTCGGTGAATGAAGACTTGAAGGCCTCTGTGAAATGACAAAGGCGCATCCTGGCCTGCCTCCTAAGAGCAACTCCTGAACTTGCTGCCCTACTCGCTCCTTCGGCTGCATATGAGATTAGCCTCATGGAGGAGTTTGCAATGGAATTGAGGGTAGACATCTGAGCGGTGACCGTCTGGGCCAACGCCTCAGAAATGTTACCCGTAAGAGTATCTCCAAGATCCTTGAGGAGATCTCTCTGGAGCCATGTAAAGTGTGATAAATAATTCAGTGACCGTAAGGTAAGGGTTGCTGAAGAAAAGGTATGCTTCCCCTACCGGTCCATGGTCCTAGACTCCTTGTTACGGGGATGGACGGTGGAAGATGTCTCGGCTAATTCCTTCTGAGTGGCAGCTGACACCACCATGGCATCCACAGGGACGCCCTTGGACAGAAATTCCTTATCAGGAGGAGCAGACAAAAATTTATTGGGTCTCCTGGGGACTGGTTCCACAGAGTCAGGGGTTTCCCACACTCTTCGACAAACCAAATCCAGAAGATCGTTGAAGGGTGGAGATACCCAGGAGGTGGAGGGCTGAGCACCAAAGGCCTTCAGGAAGACTGACTCCTCCTCAGAGGGGCCTTTGGATGGTCAGTCACCTCTTTGTTTCAAAATCTCTAGGATGTCGGAGAAAGAAACATCCTCAGAGGATAACTTGGGGGACCCCTCCGATTCCTCGAGGTTGGTGTCTGATGTGAGAGACTCATCCTGGGAATCTATGTGCTTTCTCTTGCACATCTTCTTTCTGGGTGTCTCGTCAGGCAAAAACTCTGAGGGGCCCTCAGAAATGTGGGGACCACTCATGGCGGTACCCTGAGGCCTTGGGGCTTCGCTATCTAGAGATAGACGGTGATCAGAGACCTGCACCGATGTAGTAGGGGACAAAATGACTGGCCCACATGATGCCACTGACGACTTGGCCAGCGCACTCCGCATGGCCTCGATGGCTGGTCCTCCCGAGTCCGAAGAACGACCAGCCTCCGAAGCCACGACAGGAGTCAAACTTCCCTGCGCCGAAGCACCGAGAGGGAGACTAGGATCCGAGAGGTGTCCCGAACCCTCTCCCTCGGGTCCAACCAAAGAATCCTGAGTCGTGAACCCCGTGGATGGTGCCAACGGGGTAGGAGCTGACGTCGGCACTGATAAGCCAGGAGGGGCTGTTGGAACCAATTTAGGGACATCACACGGAGCCGAGCACTCCAGCTCCGAAAGCTGAGGTGTGCTCGGAGGAGGAAGTATTGAAGCAGGTTGAGGGACAGGCTCCGGAGCAGACTGGGTCGAAGCCGAGAACAATTTTGCCAGAACCGGTGACTGAAGGAGTCTCTGCACCACTCTATCGACATCCACATCTGATAAGGTCCTGGAGGATTTACAGGATAGAGAAGGAGATTGAGACCTCCTCTCCAAAGGGGACTTGCGAGGAGGGGATACTGGCCTAATGCTAGCCGATAGGCTCCGAACAGGTTCCAAGAAGATTGGAGCTGAAGCAGGTTCCATAACAACTGACACTTCCTGCGGCTGCGAGGACAATGGAGCTGAGGATGTCGAAGCAGTATTTGCTATTTTCTCTGGTGGCTCCGAGGAGACTGATGGAGCTGGAGATCTCTTTTTTGATTTAGAGGATTTTGCTTAGAGCTGGAAGCACTCTTTAGACCCTCCTCGAAGGAGGGTTTCAGAAGTCCCTTCAAAATCAATTTATTCTTCCTTTCCTGAAGAACTCTCAGACTAAAGGCATGAAAGAAGCTGCACGACTCTTGGAGATGAATCGCTCCCAGACAATACACACAGACCATCGGTAATGGACATTTTATAACTGCACCTAGAGCATTTCTTGAAGCCGGAGGGCTTGTGCTCCTTAGTATGTTTGGACAACGTTAACCAACAACAATAAAGCACCAAAGACAATTAATCACTGAATAAGTGGACCAACGGTCAAACAGTCACAAGGTGGGAAAAAGCCTACAACAAACAAATACCAAAAGATCTCCAAGTTAAATGATCCAGACACAAACACAAGGGGGAAAGGACTTATACCTCTAATTTAAACGGCTTTTAGTCCCGGTAAAGTTTTATGACACAAGGAAAGCAAGGGGACAGACTAGGTCCTCTAACTGAAACGGGCCTAGCCTGTTGGAAACAGCTAGTGGGATACCACAGAAAAAAACGATCAAAACACAACTTTTTACAAAACATGACAAGAACACACAATAGCTATTAAAATAGCTTTTTGTTTTCAACAAATTCTCTGATAATGAAGAAAAAGGGTACTTAGCCACAGCCAAGAGCGAGACCATGTCCGAGCTACATGAGAGGCAAACGAGATATGGGGACAGAGAGCAGTGCAGCATGGGATACCATCTTAGCCCAGCCAATAGAAAGACTTCGAGCTAAAAAAGTTGGCAGAGTCGGAGCCGACATTCGGCTCCGAACCCACGGTAAGAATGTAGGCAAGATTGGACTACATAACATCTGCAATCTGCTGAGATAAAAATTTAAGCGCAATGTCAGTATCATGTCAACTTTAAGCGCAAAGCAGTTTTCATGTAAAGTCATAGGGCAACTTATAAATCTGACTAATTTAAAATGAGGCATCAACAGCAGGGTTGGAGTATTACAGGTGACATGGGATAGGAGACAGCCAATCCTTGATCCACCTGGGAGTTCCAGTCCCATGTTCAGTGAAAAAATAAGAAAAACACTAACCGAATCTAAAGCTGAAGTTATCATTTCTTCTTCGTTGTAAGACTGCAGCTCAACAACCATGACTCCACTGTCAAAAATGCGCAACCTAAAAAGAGAGAAGCAAATATTTAGTTGCTGTAGTAAGTTGAGCACATTTATTTATTACATTTTATTAATACGGTAACTCCAACTGGGTAGAATGATGGAGTTTCAAGGAGAAAAGTGTCACTGGTTATATAATGCTTTAAGTACTATGTCAGACTCTCACCATATAGTCTAAAGATCCTCGCTTGAATTCATAGGAGCATTTAATTCTTAGAAAATCACATAGTCATTTCTTTTTCTGTCTCACAGCAACTATACGCATAGACTTATTTAACCCCGCTACTAAGAAGGTTTTCTTTATTTCATTGATTTTTCATCTGTTGTATCATTCTATGTCCACAGGCCATTTCTAAATTCTTCTAAAATATGCCAACCTCCCATTCCCTGCTACTTTTCCTTCAACATTTTATCCACTACCTCCCCACACAACCTTCCAAATCAAATCACAGCCTCTACTTACACACTATGACCAAACACTTCAATAAATTGTATACCTCAAACATATCTCACATCATCCCCTGACATGCCAGCATACAACACTGAAGAAAAACAGCCACCATTTTCCTCACATCAAATACCCAAGATTTGTATTTTACTAGTAAAAGCTACACTGCCAGCATAAGAAATAAGTTAAAAAAAACTGATACCTTTCTCTTAACCCACTCCCCTGACATTGTAGCATTCACCAAATCCTGGATTAAAGATGATTTTCACAACATTAGTCACCCTCTTTCCTTGTTACTCATACACATTCAGTGCACAGCCAGGCAAAGGAAAGTACAGTTGTGTACGCTTAACCATAAATGTAGATGTTCAAGTGTATTCACTGTTGCAGTCATCACATTTGGGTTATCTGCTTGCAGTAGCCCTCAGTCGGCCTGATTAACAAAGTCTTGGGTCCTGTGTTGGTTGCTGTCTCATCTTCCATGACGTCAGGTAGTCAGGGGTATAAAGCATGCAGCAACGCCATTTTATCAGTTTTTCTAGCCCCAGATGTCAGGTGCCCCCATAATGGGAAGCAATTATATACAAGGTTACACCTCCAACAAAAAGCAAATACACTAGAAAGCTTTAAGCTAGTAAACAAGAATAGAGGTATAGACAATAGAAGTCAGGGGGCTGGAGGGAGGGTAACCAGGACTGCAACAGTGAATACACTCGAACATCTACATTTATGGTAAGTGTGCACAACTGTACTATGTTCTTCATGTTTCACTGTTGCGGTCTTCGCATTTGGGTAGATTCCCAAAGCTAAGGATGGGAGGAGGCAATAGATAGCATTAGGACCAGCTATAAGGCCCTGCAGGACTGCAGTGGCAAAGCCAGCTCTGGATTTAGAAAAAAAATTGGCAAGTAGTAAAGCTTGGTGAAGGTATGTACAGAACACCAGGTAATAGCTTCTAGGATGTCTCTGGTAGGGACACCTCTGGGAAAGGCTGTAGAGGTAGATGCAGCCCTGGTTGAATGTGGTCTTATCCCCTGTGTGGTAGGTTTCCATGGTGCTTATAGCACAAATGAATGCAATGGCCAATACACTTAGAAATGGTTTGCTTAGAAATAGCTTTCCCCTCTGCCCCTGCAGCAAATGCAACCAGCGGCTGTTCAGATTTCCTGAGGGGTTTAGTTCTGTCCAAGTAAAATCTAAGTTGTCTGTGCACGTCCAATTCATTCCCCTTTGTTCTGTGGATTAGAAAAGAAAGTTGGCAAATGAATGGACTGATTAAGAGCCACACTGGATACCATCTTGAGCATGAAAGAGGGACTGGTACTGAGGGACACCCTGTCCATATGAAAGATGATGGAAGGCTCCACAGCCATGAGGGCCTGTAATTCAGACACCCTTCTTGTTGAAGTGATGGCTAGAAGGAAAGTTGTTTCCAATAAATGAATTTCAACTCTGCATTTGCAGCTGGCTCAAAGGGAGGTAGAGTGAGCTTTTCCAATGCAAAGTTAAGGTCCCAGGCTGGAGTAGAGGCTCTCCTGAGTGGTCTTAAGTTTTTGGACCCTCTGAGGAATTGCTTCAGCAGTGGATGAGAGAAGAGGGCTGGTTCTGTATTGTAATTAGCTGAAATAGCTGAGGCATGAATTTTGATGGAAGAAAAGGAAAGGCCCTTTTGAAGCATCTCAGTTATGTATTCACGAATCAGAGGTAAATTGGGCACTACTGTGCCCATTCCATGTGTTTGGCTCCAGGAACATAATCTTTTCCATTTTTCAGCATAGGATTTTCTAGTAATAGGCCTCCTTGCCTCCAGAATGACATCCATCACTTGCTTACTGAGGGATGGGAATGGTGAGATCAGGTAATTAGCCAGGCTGCCAAGTTCAGGGTTTGAAGCTGTGGGTGCAGAATCTGTCCCTCCTGCTGAGACAGCAAAGCAAGGGTCTGAGGCAGGTGTCATGGTGCCAGCAGTGTCGCATTGCGCAAGAGGGGGTACCAGTGTTGATGTGGCCAGTCTGGTGCAATCAGTATTGTCCTTGGTTTGTCCTGTTTGATCTTTAGTAGTACCTTGGAGAGGAGAGGCAGAGGGGGAAGGCATAAACTGATAGTTTTTCCAGGTGAAGGACAGGGCATCCACTTTTCAAGCTTGTTTGTGGGTAGTCCTTGTGCAGAATTTGTCCAATTGATAGTTCTGGGGGGAGGCAAACAGGTCTATCTCTGGGCTCCCCCATTTGTTTCTCAACACGTTGAATATCTTTGGTTCCAGTTTCCACTCATGTGGGTCCATGAGATTTCTGCTTAGGTCGTCTGCCAGTGTATTTAACTTTCCTGGCAGGAACTGAGCCTGTAGGTGCACATTCCACTCGCATGGGTCCATGAGATTTCTGTTTAGGTCGTCTGCCAGTGTATTTATCTTTCCTGGCAGGAAATGAGCCTATAGGTGCACTTAGTAGCTCAAGGCTGTGTTCCACAGAGCCATAGCTAGCCTGCAGAGAGAGTATCTTTACCAATAATTGTTCTGGAAGAATGTGGTCCTTGAAGGCTGTCAGAGCATACTGTACAGCTTACATTTCTTTTTTGCTGACATGCAGGTGCATTTGACTTGGGTTCCATTTGCCCTAAATGCACTGCCCTGCCAACTGAGACCCCATGCATAGTCTGATGCATCTGTTGTTAGGGTTTGGGCGGCAAGGGCAGAGTGAATGGCAGTCCCTTGTTGTGGTGGCAGGGCTCTGCCCACCAAAGGAACTCTATCTGTAGACAAGGTATGATAGGAATCATTGATTCTAGATCCTGAGAATGTTGACACCATAGGCTTTTTAGATACCATTGTAGTATTCTCATATGCAGTCTTGTATATGGGATTAGAAGAATGCAGGAGGCCATGAACCCCAAGGCTTGCAGTATTTGTCTTGCAGATAGCAGGGTCTTTGTGGCCATAAGTTTAAAGTAAGCTGTCAAATGAACTTGTTTCTCTAACTTGAGGGAAGCCATCTGGGAAGTTGTGTTCAAGCTTGCTACCAGGAATACAATTTGTTGGCAGGGTACCAGATGCGATTTCTTTTCGTTTATGGTGTACCCCAGAGAAGTTAGCACTTTTTGTACAAACATCAGATGATTCAATAGTATGCCCTGGCTTTCTGCCTGAATTAGACAATCGTCCAGGTTTGGGTATATATGAATATTTCTTTGCCTGCAAAATGCAATGACTGGAGCTGGGCACTTTGTGAATACCCTGGGCACAGTAGATAAGCCAAAGGGCAGTGCAGAGAACTGATAGTGCATGAAGCCTGCTTTGAAGTGTAGGTATCTTCTGAAAGGTTCCCTGATTGGGATGTGCAGGTAGGCTTCCTTTAAATCCAGTGTTGCCAACCAGGCATCCTTGCCTAGCATAGGAAGCAACTGGTGAAGAGTTAGCATTTTGAATTTTGGGATCACCAAAAAAGTGTTTAGGATAGAGAGATCCAGGATAGGATGCCAGGAGTTGTCTTTTCTGGGCACCAGAAAAAGTCTTGAGTAGAAACCTTGTCCCCTTTCCTTTTTTGGGACAATTTGAATAGCCCTTATACTTAAGAGAGAGAGAACTTGCTTTGGGCCTCTGCCCACTGATTTAGGGGTATAACTGGCAAACCGTTTGGGGTTGGTAGAGTGTGGAAGTGGAATCTGTATCCCTGGGACACTATAATTAAACCCATTTGTCCTGGGTAATGTTCTCCCAGTTTTTTGCCTGCAGAGCAATCTTTCCACCTAACGGAGCAGTCAGTTGGAAGTTTTAACGTTAAATCATTGAGACAGTTTATCATAAGGGGGGTCTTACTATTTCCTGCTTTGGAAGTGGGATCCCCCCACTGCTTAGTCCTGTGCATACCTTGGGAATGAAGCCTGAGTGTTCAGCTGGGTATGGGTTTGGACTGAGAAGGCCTGAAAGAGGCAGGAAAAGGCCAATTCTTAGAGGGCCAATGCCTACTAAAGCTTGGAGGCTGCACTTTAACAGTTTGCATAGATTTATCCTATTCCTCCATCTTTGTAAGTACTTCTTCTGCTTTGTTGCCAAACAGACGGTCCTGGTTTAAGGGAGCATCCAACAATTTAGCTTTAACATGATCTGGCAAAGATTGCTCCTTAAGCCAAGCATGCCTTCTAAGTACAGACCCAGTAACAGCAGCCCTGCAAGATGCCTCTAGTGAATCAAAACGACATTGCAAAGAATGTTTTCCAACTTGTTCAGCAGAATGCATTAAATCCTGTAAATCCTTATTTTCAGCACAGTCAGGAATCAGCATCATTTTCTGTATAAGCAATCCAATAATGTGCTGCTAATACTTTTAACATACGAAACTGGCAATTTAAGGCCCTAATGGCCAAGGTTGCAGAAGTGTATACCTTCTTACCCCATCTATCTAGCACCCTTGAATCTCTATCAGAGGGGGTAGGATTTTTTGGCAGTTGTAGCCTTTATGCCCTTGGGTCCCTGTGAAATGGTCTCAGGATCCGCAGTAGGATTTTGAAAAAGGAACTTGTGAGAGTCAGGAACCCTGTAATATCTATCTGGTTTTCTGGGAGCAGGAGGTAAGGAGTCAGGAGCCAAGCTCGACTCTGTAAAGGCACCATCAACAATGTCCAGTACAGGGGGGATAGCTAAACGCCTGTGTTGGGGCAGGAGTAAGAAATCCCTATGCCTCTTTTTAGAATCAGAGTAATCTTGGCTTTCCCAGTGGAAATGTTTCCTAAGAGTATGCAAGGTTTCACCAAAAGAGAAATCCTCTGGAGGGGAAGCAGAGGGAATTGAGTCCTCTGCATCGGAATCCTCACAGGCAGATAAGGGTAAATCCTGGTCATCAGAAGAAACAGAAATTTCATAATCCTGATCAGAAGAATCATAGCCAAATTCAGGCCTAGGTCTCTTAGAGGGGGAAGGTTGACTTCCCCTGATTAAAGTAATAAGGTCTTCAGCCATTCTTATCATTTGTTTTTTTTTTAGGCATAGAGGCCTGACCATGCGGTCTGGGCATCGGTTTCTAGGCATGGATCGAGTTTTAGGCCTTGAAGAAGAAGATGGCATCGGTTTACTATGCAAGTCAGTAGGCCTGAATACACCCTCAGAAGCCCTGCACAGCGGCTCTGGACCCATCCAAGGTAGAGACATCTGCAGGTTCCACAGCTGAAGCATCTTGCGGCATACCGGACTCCGAATGGGTCTCAGTAGAAGCCTGCTAATCTGACGTAGTGAGCATCAGGGGCTGCAAAATCGCCTCACTGATTACCGGCGAACTGGCAACTAGCTTAAAAGAAGCATCGTCTGCAGCTTTGGACCTAGGCGGCCTGACTCTGCCTTTATCTTTGTGTTTTTTTTTTTTTTCAGAATATCGGTAGTTGGGTGGCTTACCGAAGCCATATCTGGATAATTGAACAGAGTACCGAAATATTTAGAAGCGTAAATATACAGACAACGAATAGTTCGTTGTTTAAATAAGGCACAAAACCGACAGCGAGGTACGTTGTGGTCACAGCCTAGGCAAGGAATACAGTACGAATGAAAATCTTTATGAGGTATTTGCTTTCCGCAAGAAATACAATTATAGACTTTTACTGATATCGGTTAAGAGCAAAAAAAAAGTTTCCCCAATGGGGTACTTAGCTTTAGTTGAAGACTTCGGTTCTGAAACTTGAAAACGAAAATTTCAGGAGTCGGCCGACCGGCAATTCCAAACTGCTTCTGCTTCGGGGCACCACACAGCAAGAAAGACTTGATAAAATGGTGTCGGCTACATGCTTTATACCCCTGACTACCTGACGTTATGGAAGTTGAGACAGCAACCGACGCATGACCCGACTTTGTTAATCAGGCCGACTGAGGGCTACTGCAAGCAGATAACTCAAATGTGATGACTGCAACAGTGAAACACGAAGAACATCTGGTAGTGGTATACCTCTGCTTCACAAATTTTCTTTAAATGTATATCTCACTGACCAGGGAATCCCTTCTAATGATCATGACCCAAACTGGCTTACTTTCAGTGTCTCCATACTAAACACTCACCATCTCCGTTTTACCACAGCCTGTAGCTTCCTCACCACTGACAATAAACACATTTAAACATCTACTCAATCAATTACTTCAAGCCTCAAAATATTACAATGATATAAGCATTTTTGGTGATTTTTAAAATTACTGTCATAGGTGATTACAGACATGAGTTTCTCAGATCAAAACCTTATCCAAATAAACCCACATAGCACTTTCAGGCCCATCTTCAAAGCTAACAATCATACTTTGCTTGACCTCACAATTACAAACTCACCTTAATACATTTCCAATATAAACATGTTAGTCCCTTCCCTTGGTGACCATTCACTCATTTCCCTTAACACTACCACACTATGTACAAAATAATTTGCTAAACTAAATTCCTTTTATACAAATACAGAACAAAAAAGGAAACTATTTCTGCCCTAAAGGCCAAAATACAAAGTACAGAGTAGTTCCCAATAATGAGCAGCTCAGACCCCCAATGGCACTGTAAAACATACTATTGAAACACTGCTATCACACAGTAAGAAAAAAAAACTTCATCACAACAGCAAAATTATGTAAAGCCAGATCCAAACACAGGATAACCAAAGAATTTAAAATCCTGAGAAAGTAATGAACTATGCCTGGCAGCAGTAGAAATATGCACCCAGTGCAGATATTAGAAACAGATTCATTTTATTATGAAATATAACCAAAGAAAAATTGTAAGCACCCTCTCTACAAACCCAAACCAACAGGCAATTACAAGCCACAAGAAATTCTAGAAATAAGTCAATCAAATAAACAGCAAAAATTCAGTGGCGTATCTAGAGTTTGTGCCACCCGGGGCTGTCTGAGTTTGCCACGCCCTCCTCACAAGATCATGGTCAAATGGGTCCCCCATAAGCAGCCCTCCCCCCTGCACCTATTCCATTACTTGGCTATTTCTCCCCTTTTACCATAAACACTGTAATGTGCATGCTGCTTTCTGCTTTACTTCTACAATGATTATCTGAATTTAATTTAAAACTTTTATTTTAAATTTTATAACATGAACACTGACAGAGATTTGCTAAACAAAAAAATACAGTCTCAGAATGAAAACAGACTTAGCATTAAAATTTCTCTGCCATCGAAACTCACACTCACTGAAATAGCATTGAAACCCACATTCAAAGAAAATGCATTTGGCCAGTGGCGGATAAAGTTTACCTTTGGCTATTTTCAAATCATAGACCCCTTGCACACACATATTTAGGACCATGCATACATCCTTTGATTCACCTTCCTGACTGTATTAAATTATATTCCTTGTATAATACAGCACGCTTGTTAGAGCGTGTTTTAAATTTATTGTTTTGAACATTTTTCCAGTAAGCAATGAAACAAAATGTATGAACCAACAATGACAAAACTGCCCAATTTAGAACACTTCTATCATAAAAGTCTACTCAAACGTCTGTCATTACAATCCACACATAGCGCTCAACCTTTCAGAGCAAGAAATCTGGATAAAGCCATAAATAAAAGTGGGATATAGGCCCAAATATAGGGATAATTTTTAAATATTGCTCTTACAAACTTACAAAGTTGATAGAATAACAGGTTTTGTATTAGCATTAATTTTCTGAAGGGTAGGAAGTCTATAGCTCAAATGTATGTCATTATTTTCTAACTTCAGTCCTTAATGATTTGCCAATAATTTGCCAGAAAATGACAATTTTATGAAAAACAGACCAAAAATATTAGGTAAAAATCTGGACATTTTGGAAAAATCTGAACAGTTGAAAGGTATGCCACCAATATCAGTAAATATGCACAATCTCTGCAGAAGTAAAAAATCATCTAAATAATTCCACATTAAAGAGATCTGTTGCTGCTAGCAAACAACTTTATATTTCATTTTTTCATCTATAAATAAAGTGCCTGCTGCCCTTGAAAAATAAATTGTCTATGTTACATTAAAAAGCGATAACCTGCTAATATTGCACTAGGGAATGAATGACAAACTGACAACAGGTTCATAGTTTCTAGGCATCACATCCAAAGGAGGACACACTCAGGACTGCAGCACCTCCCTTAAAGTACAACACAATATTAAGCATTTCATTGTTAATTATGTAAGTCTTATACTTTTTATGTTATGTAATAGTAGTAAAACAGAACGTTCAGTACTAAATACCTCAAACTGATGAATTAAGACAATTTATTTGTTTACCAGGTAAGCAAATTGCTCATAGCAGACCCTTTTCAGTCATAACCTGGCACACAAGGGCACGGGTAAACAAAATATATAGGGACTTTGGAATAATCAGTGAACAAGCATGTTTTGAAAGAAAAGAGAGTATCCAGAGAAAGCCCACCCAGAATTAGGAAGATCATACAAGTCCCAAACATGCAATGAATAGAGATAAGGACTGAACCCCAGACCTTTGAGATGTGAGGCATAGATCTTAACCACTGAGCCACCATATACTGACAGGAAAAATCTGCAGTCCTCTAAATTGTCAACAGCTATCTGTGAATATGTATGCAAGCGTGTTTATGACACCGGTGTTTCTGCTGTTATTACTAACAATGAACTACATTCTCATTCAGATGAAATTACCTCAAATGTGATGCCACAAACTAGTATTAATCATTCAACAAATGGTGAGACTTGTGTCATTGATGGTGAACCTGTTGATACAGACACCGGTGACAAGAAAACTGATAGTTCTGTTTTCGAGTTGACGTGACAAGAAAACTGATAGTTCTGTTCGTAGTGACAGTGACAATTCAGTTAGAACTAAAACCAGCACTAGTTCTAATGTTAATTATTCTTTTTTTCCAAAGAGGAATTATTCTTCAAAAACCAACATTTTGACCAGGAGTCGCACCTTTCTAGGGTCCAACTCATCGGGAGAGGAGACTTAACCAATGACTTTGGACAATTCAGCATTATTAATTTGAGTGGACATGTTTTTTCTGACTGTGAATTAAGGGTATTGCGTTTTGGGTTAAACAAAACCATAGTAGATATTAAGAAATATACCAGAAAGTTGAATTTGGGATATTTAATGCATGATGTTTCTGCAGCTAATAAAGCTCTAATAAAACCTTCTCACTATACTCCTAAGTTACAGCACACCATTAAGGTGTTTGAAGAGTTATGTATTCCAGATGTCACAGATTTGTTAGAGCATAAGCGAAAAATTATTAATAATTTAAAAATTGAAGAGAAGAGGGCATTAAACAATCTACAAGCCTTAAATGGTGAACTCAGGTACATGAAAAGCGACAAAGGTGGCAATATTGTGATAATGAAACAACACACTTATACCACCAAAATGTTAGAGATTCTTAACAATTGTGAAGAATATGAAGTTATTTCTTTTTTTGACATTCAACGAAAACAGCATTTAATTCATTCACTTCTTTATGATGCCCTGATGTCAGGTGACATCACTTTAGAAGTTTATGATTTTTGTGTGGTTGATTTTTGTGTGGTTGAAAACCCTAGAATAGGTTTCATTTTTGGCATACCCAAGACCCACAAATGTCTGGATAACCCCCCTTTCAGGCCAATAGTGTCATCACCTCATTCCGTCACAGAGGGGGTTTCTTTAATTATTGATGCTGTTCTCGGGCCAATTTTACATCATTACGAATCTTATATAAAAGACTCTTGGGACTTTTTAATAAAATTTAGTAATTACATTCAGAAAGGTTTTTTTGACCCTGAAAGACACATTGTTTTTACAATGGATGTTGTATCATTATACACCTGTATTCCCCACCAAGAGGGAGTAGAAGCGGTTAGAAGCTTTTTAGGTAACAGCAACATTGGTTTTAGCAACAGTGCCATTGTTACCATTTGCAACTTTTTGGAACTTTTTTTACACAACAACTTTTTCCTATTTGGGAAGACTTATTATAGACAGAAGCGGGGTGTAGCTATGGGTTCTCCAGCTGCCCCGGCTTATGCTTACGCCCCGCATCATGGCCTGGTGGGAGCATGAATTTATTCCCTTGCTTACTCAGAAATTTGGGGTTAGTTTTTATTGTAGGTTTACAGATGATTTGTTTTTTGTTATTGAAGGCAATTCTGTAACAGTAAATGCCTTCATTTCTGAAGTCAATACTCTTTCCAGTTACCTAAAGTTTGTTAAGGGGACTGTAGGTTTAAAAGTTTATTTTTTAGACATCTGTTTGAAATGGGATTACACTGATAACAGATTTCATAGTAGTATTTTTCGAAAAGAGACCTTCACCAATGGATATTTACACTCTTCCAGTAACCATCCCAGACATGTTATAAAAAATATTCCTAAAGGTCAATTTATTAGAGCTTGTCGAATGACCTCAAAAGAATCAGACTTGACGGGGGAGTTCAATTTTATCACCTCCTTATTTTTGGAACGGGGTTATGACCACACTTTACTGGTTGAGACCAGCGTTGATGTTTTGAACAGACGGAGCGAGCTATATCCAGCATTGCTTGACTACCCCAGTAGTCTGGAACATCATGGCAACATCAATAGTACTCACGTTGCCAATGGTAGTGATTTAAACATCAATTTGGTTTGTTCTCTTGATATGAGTGCTGATTCAACAAACAAAAAAAAATTAGGAAGAGAACTGGACGTTATTTATTATGGGTAATCTTTACTTATATAGGCAAACAACCAAACAACTTTTTTGTGTCAAGAAATAATTCTAGTTTAAAAAGAATTTTAGAATTTAGTCCTGTTCACAATAGTAATCTCACCACTAATAAGAAAGGAATGCAGTGTTGTCATCACTGCAATATGTGTGTATTTATTTCTTCTGACCCTATACTATATTACTTCCCATCAAAGTTTAAGAGTTTTTAACCAATGGTGTGTGTGTTGCCAGAAGGTGTTGTCTACATTAGTTTATGCAGCACCTGTCCAGCATTTTATGTTGGGATGACCAGCAGATGTCTAAGGACTCGTATTAGAGAACATAATTATGGTATCAAAAAGAAAGATGTCACCAACGCCTTGTACAAACATTCTATTGTTTGCTGTGGTTTTAAAAAATTCTTATTTTCAATATTAGAAGTTTGTCAAACAGACTTGAGGGGAGGTGATTTTAAAAATTATATCCAACAGAGGGAAACTTTATGGCAGATTAAGTTGAAAGCTGACTGTTTCCCTGGCATTAATGATGCCATCAACATTAAATGTTTTTTGAAGCACAGGAAGTTACAAATCCATAAAAGGGAAGGTATTGTTGCCTCCTTTTTTAATTGAAAGTTCAAGAATTGAATTTTATAATTGTTTATTTAATTGGTTAATTGATTGTTTAATTTTGAATGTATTTAAACTTGCTTTGTTATGTCTTTTATTTATTCTGATGAAGTCCTTGGACGAAAGCGGTGAATTAAATTTTACTACGCTAGTGGTTTTGTATTATTCTACATTTGCCTCTTATTGCTGCATCTGTTGTGGTTCCTGTTGTTTTATCTGTGAATATGCACAACTGTGTGCAAGTCCTGTAATGGACCTGCATCCCATAACAAATTGCGTTTCTGACTTCTGTCTAATGCTTGCTAGGAAAAGCTTTGGTTCCACAAGACTTTCAATAACCTGCATTAAAAAAAAATCAAAGTATTGCACAAAAGAATGAACAATTAATTTAGCAAACAATACAGGACAATTACTAGCCTTTTTAGCATACTCTAAACTACCAAAGGCATCTCTCTCAAGATCACTATATGAAATAGTTTAAACATCTGTATTCTACTCCAAAAAGCATATCATCATATTGTGCAATGCGCCTCTTTTGCACAGATATCAGGCATAACATCAAATGATGCAGCATTAAGCTGTAAAATAGCAAACTTAAAACTTCTGTTCATTCAAGATCAGACGCAAAAGTAGTCAAATCTACCTTGTCAGTCATATTTAACAGCAAACAAATTCACTGAAAGTGAAGCATTCGTCTGGAAGAGCAATAGACAATCACTGTTGTAGGTTAGTAAGCAGGTTTTAAGCACTGTAAGAAACATCTCTCTCTCTATGACATGGTTTCCCATCCTCCCCAAAAACAGCTCTTTCAATGCCCAAGTTGCTTTTTGAACTTGGACCACATGGGGCTCAGTCAAGAGCTGGGTTTCCCCTCTTATTTTTAATTTGCACAAGAAAATTGGCAGTTTTTTCATCATTCTACAAGGCACTGCATTTATATTTTGCAGAACAGCTAACGAAGCTGCATTAGCAGTCTACTAACATTAATGGGGTATTATGTTTGGTAAATATGAGAATATAATGAAGACTGAGATCATTTTCTAGATAATGTATTCTTTAGTGTATAATGTTTCCACCAACTAAATTCTATTTTTATTTTGTTATCCATTCTTTAAGGTCAGCCAACAGTTTTATTAGATATCTTGTTTTTTTCTATTACTCTTTTAGATATGCATCATAAAATATCATGTAGAAGGGCTGGGATTCCCCCTCTGCAACATTCAAGAGCATTAAGATATGTACCAGTCAAAAGGAAGCCCTAATATTGCCATGGACCTACAAATTATTAACATCTGGATTTTTAGTGGGCTTCTCACCCCTCTCTGTACATACATACGTATATACGCACATACATAATATACACACACACACACACACACACACACACACACACACACACACACACACACACTTACCTTCTCTCTTACTGGATTGGCTATTTTAAATTCTACATGCAAGTGTGGAATGATTTTACATGCTTACATCCATGGTGGCAAGGTCCTTCTTAAAGGAGAAGAGGCAACCACTAAGGTGTTAAGTTGTTTTTTTTTTTTTTTTTTTATTAATTAATTAGTAAGTACTTTTGAACTCTGCCTCCCGTTGCAGACCATCCTTCCTGTAAGCCCCCCCCACCCCCAGCTACACCACCTCGTGGACTTAGTTGAAAACACTAGCAAATGAAAGTGGATAACAGATGCTCAGTAACAGTATTGCAGCATGTTTTCTAGA
Organism: Protopterus annectens; assembly: GCF_019279795.1. Classification (NCBI taxonomy): domain Eukaryota; kingdom Metazoa; phylum Chordata; order Ceratodontiformes; family Protopteridae; genus Protopterus; species Protopterus annectens. The sequence continues at coordinate 1,842,966,531 of NC_056735.1, forward strand.
CTCCATTAGAACCCGGAATGGGGTGTCTCATATTCAAATGCCCAAAGTGGAACTTTTTTATGGAAACTTGGGTTTGCATGACAATTAATACCTGCAACCACTGCAAAACATTGGACTTAACTTTTACGCCAATATAAAAGCTGACTCGTAAAAAATGATTGTTTCTTTTGTCTCATATATAGTGTTTTAGACACAAAATAAGTGTTTTATGTGACTATGAGGACACTTAGAAAAAAAAAAAAAAAGCTGAAAGCTCAGAGCATTTAAATTTTTTCCACACACACATTCTGGTGTGGTGTCATTATAAGTGGATCCAGTATCTGTCTACCTAGGACGACACGGTCAACAGACCACGATGCTTTGCCATAGATGGCCTGCACCTGTTGCCTCTAGGATTCCAGATACTGGCTAAGGGTCTTGACGCCCCTATAGTACTTTTTTTAGGCAAGGTTCAGATGACAAATTCAACACCGTAACAGGAACAGGCAAGCAAAAACTGAGGGTAATGTTACACAGTGCTAGAAATCTAAATCCCAAAATGCACTCACTCGAGGCACTCCTTAAAATGGAGAACATCGATATCTGTGCAGTGACTGAGACCTAGTTCAAAGCTCTGGGCAGCACCCCTGCATTACCAGGCTATAACTCATACCACACTTTTCGGACAACTAACCTGGAACAGAACACCAAAGGCGGAGGTGTGTCCATATTTATTAAGGATATCCACACCTCCAGGCTAGTTGCGCAGCATAATGCATCCAAGGTTATCCAAGTGCAACTAACTCTGGGCAAAACTGCAATCCAAATTGTAGCTTGCTACAGATCCCCACCATACCCCAGGATTCCCACTCCTCTCTTCTTGATATACTGGAAAATATTAGGGTTCAACCAAATATCCTAATAATGGGCGATTTCAACTACCCCACCATTAACTGGGAAAACTACTCATGTACAAACTCCTTCGCTCAACGCTTTCTGGAATTCATAAATTCCAATGCCCTGGATCAACTTATCCACACCCCCACCAGGGGCAACAATATCCTAGACCTAATCATTACCAACATGCGTGACCTGTATTCCACACCTGGTCAACTCCTCATTGGTCAGATCCGACCATAAGCTAATTACCCTAGATATCCACATTCCGCCCCCACCCACCATTAAGGAAATCACGGTAAAACATTTCTCCAAAGCCAACTTCATGCTTCTTAAGACAGAAGTGGCGAACTTCATGACACCCATGCAGATGGACAACACAGTTATGACTGCTGAATCCTATACAAATGCACTCTATAAGCACTTACACAAATGCATGGATCGTGCTATCCCAAACAGATCCAAGATGCTATCCTCCAAAAAAAGGAAGCAAATCTGGTGGCCGCCTGCCATAAAGAAACTCTACAACAGAAGGAAGAAACTGTTGCAAAAGAGAGTAAAATCCCATGAGTGGAGGAGCTCCCTGGTTAGCCTCAGTAAGAAGCTGAGATCCCTTATAAGACCCTCCAAAGCTAGCTATGAAAACAAAATCTCCACTGATTCTAAGGGCAACCACAAAGTATACTATAGCTATGTCAAGAATCTCAATGGCAACACATAGATCTGCTCTGAGTTACAGCAAAACAGCATGAAAATTAAAGAACCAACTGATATTGCCAACATCCTGGCAGATAGGTTCAGTGCTAACTTTACCCCCCTCTCACCCCCTAATGGGCCCATATCTATACAGGAAGAATGCAGAGTCCCTGTAATCACACCTATGCAGGTAAAAGCTGCACTCTCTAAAACCAAAAACACAGCATCCATGGGACCGGACAACATCCCAGGCTGTGTTTAACACGAACTTCAGAACGAACTGGCTCCCCACCTAAGCATCATGTTCAGTCATAGTCTCATGTCAGGCTTTGTGCCCAATGAATGGCACACAGCAACAATTTTCCCACTCCACAAAGGGAGAGCCACCACTGATCCTGGGAACTATCGCCCTATTAGCCTGACCAGCCTGGTCTGCAAGGCCATGGAACACATCATTACGAAACATATAAAAGATGTTGGTAACCTCCAAACTCTGGACCCCGCACTGTTCGGGTTTGAGAAAGGCAGATCATGACTTCTGAACCTGATCGACTTCTTTGAGGCAGTCACCAAAGCTGGAGATGAGGGTAAGGTGGTTCACATAGCCTATCTTTACCTCGCCAAGGCTTTCAACACCATCCCCCATTCTAGAATTACAGCTAAACTCACTAAACTAGGTATAAATCCCTACATCACTAGATGGGTTGCCAACTGGCTCACTGACAGAACCCACACTGTAAAAGTTGCAGACTCTAAATCTGACTTCAAACCAGCGACAAGTGGAGTACCACAGGATTCAGTCCTGGGACCTCTCCTGTTTGGTATCTACTTCTCTGAAGTACAGGCTAACACAGAAGGCCTCCTGCTAACGAAGTTTGCAGATGACTGCAAACTAGGAGCCGTAGTCGACTCACTAAATGATGTGGACATCCTACAGAAGGGTCTCACTGAGACAGGTGCCTGATGTCAGAGGCATGGCCTCAAGCTCAATGCCAAAAAGTGCATTGTCATCCCCTTTGGTAAATACTCTGTACCCATGAACTACCACATAAATGACAGTCTACTTAACGCCGAATGTATGATAAGAAATCTTCGGACCCAGGTGGATAGTAGTCTCTCCTTTGATAATCACACTGCCACAACAGTCAGGAAATCTTTCTATGTGGCACACCTCATCACAAAAGGGTTCTCATCCAGGAAAAAAGAGGTCATTGTTCCCCTGTACTCGGCACTCATTAGACCCATTATAGAGTACAACGCCCCTTTTGGAATGTACCTCACAAGACATCTGCAGCAGTTGAAAAGGCCACAGAAGTACCTCACAAAGAGGACTACTGGCCTCAAACAGATGCCCTACACTGACCGTCTCAAAAAACTCCAGCTTTACTCTGTAGCATATCACCTACTCCTAGATCATCTCTGCCTAACATATACAGCAATGTTAAACCCAGAGCTGTTGGACATGCTACACCTAAAGAAATCCCAATCCCTCCAAGCTACACGCTCTAGGGACCTAAACCTTGTCACCACAATAAATAGGACATGGTGGAGGGATAGATTCCTGTCCCAGAGACTTCCTGTACTCTGGAACAAGCTACCCATCTATGTCAAGCAAAGTTCCTCATTAGCACTGTTCAAGAAAAATCTTGACGAGTGGATGGGAAATAGGAAATATACCCCGGGGATCACTTCTGTGACTCTGCTTGACAGGGGCACAGGAAATTAACTTTCTTGGGCGGCGTAAGCCAGGGAACCTTGTTGGCTAGGCTTACTTAGGCCCTTGGGCCGATAGCCTAGTACCTACCTACCAATATATATATATATATATATATATATACACACACACACACACACACACACACACATTTTATATATATATATATATATATATATATATATATATATATATATATATATACACACGTATATAAATTGGTGCTAACTTTATGCCTTAAACAGTCAACCATTTCAAGCTTGGATGCTCTTCTCACCTGTATTCGAACCACAAACATTTCATAAATAAAAATGAAATAAAATCAACACAGTTAGTTAGCCATACAGGACAGTAAACATCAGTATTACATAAAGTTTTATACTGCAACCCTTTTTTTGACTGACATGTTGTAATATTCCTTTTAAATTTGCCTTGTCATTAGGTAACTCCTACGTGTTTACCAGTGTTATTAAATATCTGAACTCATGGTTGCAGAACATTTCAATACATGAGACAACTTTACGGAACAGAAATCAAGTAAATAATAAGCTTCTTATAATACTTCAAGGGGGGGCTGTTATATGACAAAAACAAAACCGGGGCATTTACAATTGGGCTATACTGTTCTTTCTCTGCTAAACAGCTTGTTATGCTATAACGCTTACTAAGTAAAAATGTTAAAACACAAGCTGCAGTGCCAACAGAAATTAACACTAGATACTTACAAAGGTAAGCACTGCTATTTCAGATTTTAAACATAAAAATATACACAGACACAAAGAAAAAAATATATATATATATATATATATATATATATATATATATATATATATATGCAAGTGTGGAATGACTGTACAAGTTTCGTGCATGCAATGCATGCATGGTCCTCCTTAAAGAAGACGCCATGATTCCGGTGTTATAACTTTTTTTAATTAATTAGTAATTTTGAAGTCTGCCTCCCCTGAAAAAGTGCCACCCAGTGCGGACCCCCCGATATTGTAATCTTCTACTCAACTCACTCACAGCCATTAGTTTTAGTCTTAAAGCACTTGACTGGTTCAATGATTTTTTTTTTTATCCACAAGATTCACATTGACTGGTTCAATTATTTTTTTATCCAGAAGATTCACATTTAAAATAGTGTTTTAAACACTTCAACAGTCATTCTAACAAAAGGAGTGCCCTAATATTCCGCATTACTTCCACTTTTATTCTTTGTTAACAAGCAGCCCTCAGACTCTCCCCAACCAATCATTCTATATGCAAATCCTACTCAAAAAAGGCCATGAGCTTTGGTACTACCCCCCCACCACCACCACCATGGCAAATGCTTCACAATAACTTCAGTCTTAACCCTACCAAATGTACTGCTCACTTTCATTACCCAAGGACCTGGCTTGTTCTCTAATTACATTTCCATCACTAAAGCTAAAGTTAACCATTTTCTCTTTCGCTCAGGAAAACTTCATATCTCATCTCCCCAGAAGGCAGAACCACGAATGGAAATGGTATTCTACTTGTACAATTAGAATATGGTTTACCTGTTATACCCACAGCTTCCAAAACAGCTCAACCACGTTAAAACACCCCGTCCAGTCAGACAATTCTCACCTAAAAAAAAAGATCACAATTGCCTCATTTTTGCAAAGTCCAAATGGCTACCTGCTGAGCAGTGATCACAACACTTGCTTGGCTCATTTCTATTTAAACCACTAAATTTAGAATCATTTATACTTTGTGTTAACTGCCTCACTATCAGAACCACTGCTACACCTCACCTCTTTCTCCCTCTCAGTACAGCATTACATACCCTTACCATTACATACCTCTCAAAACATGCTTCATTGTACAGATCACACCCTCTCACTGAACTGCTCTAGACTTTGGGAATCCCTCCCACCCAGGGTAAAAATTCTTAATTCATAGCCTCTTTTTTCAGTCTGAGCTGAAAAAAATACCTCAAAGAAATAAGTTATTGACTTATGATTTCTACAAAGCCCAGTTAGTTAGATGTTGTACATAATATGAAATAGTTTTACTTAGATATTGCTAATAGTGTTTCTGCTGATTAGGTTCACAGGTATATACTAGCCTAATGACCACCATGACCTTTATAAGCCTAGCCACACAACCCAGCCCAACTATGTCTCCATATAACATGGGCATCTGTTTGGAGAATTATGTTAGGAGGTTGCCTTTAGTGTGGGGGAGGGATGCTAGTTAGGGAATGTTTACTGTTGGGCTCTGTCTATCAAAGACATGGGCACCAGACAGGGGGTACATTTTCAATTTCCCATCCAATGGTCAAGGTTACATCATCTCCATCACATATTTACAATTTGATATTAAAAACAAACATCCTCCATTATTGTCACTAGTATAAAAATAGTTGATAATAAAAAAATAACAGAAAGATAAAAACTAAAGTGTACACAAACATTTGATACTGGTAGAAAAGAACTACCATAACTACATTCACATAAATTGCTTACTGCCACATTCTTATTATTCTCATAAATAACAACACTTTACCCCCCCCCTACAATGTTCTACCAACTTGAAAATTAAAGGAAGTTGGGAGGGTGGCTTAATGGTTAAGGTGTTTGCCTTACAAACACAAGGTGCAAGGTTTGAGACTCACAAGGGATAATTGGCTAGGCTTAAAATGGCTCGCAAGGGCAGTTAGCTTAGTACTAACCTATGAACAAGATCTAACACATAATAAATAGTATGTGCAAAAGGTGGTTTTGCAACAACATCCATATATATCATTAATACAACCATGTCTGTATTCAGTAATATATGATGTGCAACTTACATAATAGATAGCAGTGATTTAATGGTTAGATAATTGTTAAGCCCCGGTGGAGTCGAGGCATCGTTGAATAACTGCCATCATAATTCCTTATAAGCCAAAATAGCCTTAGTGTTGTCCCCTCTGGGATCGGAGGCAAAGTTTTCCAAAATGGCAAACTTAAAAAGAGTGCCCTTCCCCATACTTCTCTATGTGTCTGTAAAGAGCATTGTTCACATCCTTCCTCTTGATACTGTATAGGTGTGCATAAATGCGTTTTTTTAAAATTCCTTTCAGTCTTCCCTATATAGTATCCCGGGCATATCCCACATTTGATGTTTGGGAGAACTGTATGAAGTATACTACATATGGGATTTATGGGCGCTCTTGTCACTTTGAACACACATTGATTTGGCGCCAAATGCCGTATTTAAACTGCATCAGTTTTTATTAAAGTTGTTCTGATGAAGCTCACAGTAGTGTGGGTGAAAGTGCTTAACTAACAAGGATTATTAAAAGAAGATTTTGAAACCAGATGGGTGGTTGGTGTGTTTTTACACAATATTCGCACAGTTTTATTGCAAGTGGTTTGGCCACCGTTCATGGTTTGTTGGCGTTTCAGGAGTCCATGGAATCAGCGTTCTTTACTTTTGTTACTTATAAGTTGGGCGACAAAGAATGACTTTCTTAGTACTTTGATGACGTGTTGGTCAAAGGCCAAATTACTGTCTACATATGTTCGCAGATCCCTAACTACCGGGTCAACTCTTAGCTGTGTCTTATCAATGAGATAATTAACATGGGTAGACATTTTCCAAAAAAAGGAATTATAATGCACTTCTTGGCATTGTTGTAATCTGTGGCCTTGGCAACAGTTATTTGTCTGTGTTAGACCCTCTTGCAGGATGTTAGTGTCATGGGGAAATGTACGACAGATACCAATTTGCAACTGTCTGCGAACTTGGTGTGTCATAGGCCACTGACATTAGCCTTGACCTTCAAGAGGTAGATGCTAAAAAGGAGAAGACTCTGAGATACACAGCTGATTATTGGTCTCTTGCTGGAAGTGGTTTTACCAATCCTGGCTTCCTGGGTCCTGTGTCCCAGCTGGCAATCCAATGAGTTATGTAGGAATTTATGCCAAGTTTGGTGAGTTTGACAATACCCGAGTGAGGCACTGTACTGAATGCCTTAGCCAGGTCTAGGTAGGCAGTATGCACCATTTTGCCCACATTCATTGCCTTGGCGACTCCCTCAAAGAAGTTTAACAGAGTAAGTAGGGATGACCTTCCTTTGACAAAACCAACTTGGAAGGGGTCCAGTGTCTGTAGCTTGCCAATGTCATTTTTGATCATTTCCATAATAATTTGTTCCATGGCTTTGCATACGACACTAGTCAGATGAAAGGATCTGCAGTTTCTACGGTCAGGTCATCATCCACCCTTTTGAATAGGGATAACTGCTGCAGCCCTCCGTTCATGATGTGCATTGCCTGTTTTGAGGCTGTAGTTAAAAACTGAGTCAAGTGCTCCTAATAAATCATGTTTCAAGCTATTTTGGAGGCAATCAGGGATACTGTCGGGGCTCACTGAGGCTGTATTTTTGGCCTTAGCAAACACCACTATGACCTGCACACTGATAACAATTGTGTGGGTTATGGTAGTACGGATTTCCTGGGAGGTGGTTGGGGGAGTGGGGGGATGAACTTGAGCTGAATTTGTCAGCCAATATATTCGCTGTCACTATGCTTGGTGAAGGTGATACATTTACCACCAGTTCAACATACTGCTGTGTGTTACCCTTTAAGGTTTTGGACATAGCTATATAATGCCTTGTGGTTGTCTTTAGCCTAAGAGGCTATCCTGACCTTGTAATTGGCCTTGCTGGATTTCATTCGTCCTCTTAGTTTCCTGTTTAGTTTAATTAGTGAGCTTGTCATTGTGAGAGTTGCTCTTTCCGATTTTGGCCATGACTTTTTTCCTTTTGTTATATACCCGGTTAAGGTTAGGATTCCAGCAGTGTGGTTTGTTTGTGCTTACTTTTAGTAGACACAGTAGCCTGTAAGCAGTCATTTACATTGTTGTCTGTGAATAATTCAATTCTGCATAGGTTACTGTGAACTTGGGGTTCAGAGGGGCCCTGAATGTTGACAAACTGTGACTTAATAAGATGTAGTTTGCTTTAAAATAGTTCCTAATTGTTACAGGTTTTGCTGGGTTTTCCAAGCCGATTTTTATTTGAGAATTGGCTTTGTGATCTGCCTTCATCAATGAGGATGTGACATGACGGGGGGCAGCACTCTCCAATTCTGGTAAGTACTAGATTCAGTACATTTGAATCTTTGGAAGGTGTTTGCACTATCTGGTCAAGGGTATTTGAGTATATGTGTTAATAAAGTCCAGGAAACATGCCTGCAAGTTGGAGGCAGTGTATATTTCACAGTCTATTGAGGTGTAGTTCTCCAATTAATAGGGTATTTGGTTGGATGATGAGTGTCTCTAGTAGAGCTAGGTAGGAATTATGGGATTCTTGATGCATAGATGGTAACCTAAAGCTTGTTAAGATATGGTAATAGACTATCTATGGTGATCTGCATGTGGATGAACTCCAGGGCATCATCCTGGTTAGCCAACCTAGAAGAAGTAGACTTGCTGCTAATGTAGATCAAGACACCTCCACCTTTACTCCTTGTTTGTATGGCTACTGGTCTAAAATGGTGGAAGGCATTGAAGCCTTATACTGGCAGAGTACTTTCTGCAGCTTTAAATTATGTCTCGGTAACAGCATAGATGCCTAAATTCTCCAGAGTGAGCAGAGCTTGTAGAATGTGTAGTTTCCTGTTAAGGCTCCTAGCACTGAGCAGTAACACCTTCAGGTTCCTTTGGGTTTTATTTGCTAAGTTGGTAGTTTTGTCAGTTTGGCAATGCCTAAAAAGGTTCCAGTGGTTGGATAAAGTTTTACCCAATATCCAGAAGCCCAAGGAGGACAGGTGCAGACCATCCTTAGCAAAGCAACATAGTCTATTAACCACATCCTCCCATGCCGACAAGTATTGAATCCCCTTGGAATGACAGTGGAAACTAAGCCATTTGTTAAAGTCAATCATTTTTTGTTCATACTGTGGCATCATCCTTGGTAAAAGTAGAATGCTGTTCAATGCAAGGCATATACTTTGTCAGACACACATATTCAGAGAGATCCATAATGTCTCTCTTCAGATAGTTCAGTGAGATGCATTTTGGATCATTCACACCCATGTGGATAGAATCATATGGATACCTGCGGTGCATTGACTTGAGTGTGTGCATAACCTCAGAGATCCTAGCTCTAGATAAGTTACTGTTATCGTCTCCTTGTACAGTGAGTGGGACGTCTGTCTCATACAATGGAGTTCCCTTTGACAGTAGTCCTGGGTAAAGTGTTTGCTTGCGTTATAGGCTTTGTTCTTGGGGATCCATTGGGTGTGGTGTATGTGTGGTGTTTTGTATTGCCTTTGCTGTGTGCTTTAGAGAGTGTTGAGGATAGGCATTGCAGTTTGTAAGCTTAGAGGGTCTTTGAGGTTTGGAAAGATTGCTCTTTAGTGCCACAGCATAACATATTCTATGTGTGTGGTAGATGTAGTGTGTGTGTTTTTGACAACCTTGTTTGTGAGATTTTTGGCTCCAAGGAAATTGTGCATGTACATCTCTTGCATACTGTGTTAGTTTCTTTAAGGATTAAAAGGTTTTCTGTGAACATGAGATAACTGCTACATTGTCTCAGCATGGCCATATCTACCAAGCTGTCTACACAGACATTTGGAAATTGCATATCCATGTTGTGCAGACCTGTATTAGCGGGTTGGCTATTATGGTTTGAGGACTGGGTTATACAAAGGTCTCCTACTGTGGCCTAAGGTAAGGGACTAGAGTTGAATAGCGATAATCTATGGTATTATTGCTGATAGCCGTGCAAGCTAGCTGCTCTAAGTTTAACTCAGTGCAATGGCTTACTAAGTTATAAGTTCCTATTCTGATACTAGTTATAGAGGTAAACTTTACTCTCCAAGTCTTTATCCTTGCACAGGGCACTGGAACTGCCGCTGTGCAGTGAGCAGCTCTGCACAAATGCTTCTACTTCACAGCAACTGAAAAGAATCTGAAATCTAAGTCCTGAGCTGCTAGGCCAATAAACAATTACACTTGACCTCTTCTGGAAAGTTTCCCAACTCATTAAGATCAGGCAAGCACCTTCTGCCACAAGATGGATGATCTGGTCCTCGAAATGTAAAAACACAGCAAAAAGGAAACTTAAGTGCAATGCAAAAAACAAAATTTATCACTACAACAAGGTGATTTAAATATATACAGTTTGGAAAGCAACAATTAGATAAGATGGGTGATTTTTGCACCAAAAGCACTTTAAATGCTCTTTAAATGCAGTAAAATGGCAGTAATCAGTTCAATAATGAAGTGCAAGTGCAGTAAATCAAATACAATGACACTGGATATAATGGAAATGCATCTCTATCACAGATGAGGACAAGCAGCTTTGCAAAGCTATGTGGAATGAGCGCAGATCTACGCAAATGCACCAAATTTAAAGATCTACTTGAAATCCCCCTTTTTGTACATACTGTAGTTCATTGTAGCCATTTGCCAGTGTCAGTGGCATAACATGTAGCGCACACACCTTTGGTGCTGGAAGACAACAAGGCTGTGGGGTTTTATCCCATTCCAGAGGCCTGCATTGCTGACATTACAATCCAACATTACGGGGTGCTGCACTCCTAGGTGGACTGTCCTTTGGGTGAGGCAATAAAACAAGACTTCATCTGCTTGACTTGGTGGTAGAACAAGTGGATGCAAAATGTGCCATAACCCCTTCTCTGACGCCCTGGTGAAATTTCCCCTAGTAGTATAAATATTATATCTGGTCTTCCCTGAAAAGAGACCACTAGCCTTGTGGGACTAATCTTAGTCAACAAAGGATAAATAAAATCTACTGCACACTTGCATAACAGATATTTTTAGTTACTGTATCTTGCATTTGCCCTTATTTTGATTTTACTGCATTTGATTTGTAATTTATCATTTCTGTGTTACACTCTACTGTATATTCCCAGCCAGCCTGAAAGTGGTCTTTTTTGTTCACTGTTCTTGCTCTACCTTGGGTGATAAATGTAAATAAACAAGTAAATAATTAACGACAACAAAAATAAGGATCTTACTTAGAAAGCAGTATTAACAAGTACAACAAATTGATTTAAACAAATAGAAAAGCACATTAATATTACACAAGCAATAATGCACGACAGGGTGAGTGTTAATGTGTAATTAATGCCCGCCCAGGGGTGTTGTGAGGCCAGACGCTGCAGGTGAAGGGCCTCTACACCCCTGGAAGGGTATTAATTACATATTAACATACACACTGGAGGGCATTATTACGCTTAGACAATGCGCTTGCTGTAAAAGTGTTGTGTTTTACTTGCTTATTTATTTTTTTTTTACAGACTATATTATTTTTTTAATATATATATTTTTAATGCAAAATAGTTCCTCCTCCTTCTGTTTCAAACTTGCTGTAGTATGTTAATGGTGTTGGAGGAAGCATTTTACATCAAATAGTTATTAAAAAAATAATATAGTCCTTAAAAAAATAAATAACTGAAGCACAGCAATTTTACATACAGCCCATTTTCCCTCCCATTCACACATATACAGTCTCTTCTGCTTTCGCGCACACACACACACACACACACACACACACACACACACACACACACACACACACACACACACACACACACACACACACTCCTCTGCTTTCATTCATACACACATTCACTCAAACAAGATCCGTCTCACCCTCTTTCTTAATCTCTCAGTCTCCAACTGCTTTCATACACACATTCCAGTCTTACTCTCTCTCGACCTTTCTCACAGGCAGTCTCCTCTGCTTACATACATACATGCACTCAAATCACACATCACTCTAACTTTCTCTCTCACTCTCTCCATCCTTCTCTCTCTCACACACACACACACACACACACACACACAGTCTCTGCTTTCATGCACCCATTTACACACACATGCAGGTAGAAACACACACACACAATCGCTCTCTCTTACTTACATACATGCATACGCTGACACACACGCTGCATTTTCTTTTTTTCTATTTTACACTCGCTAAACAGCAAAAGAGCTGCTTAGCGAGTGTAAAATAATGGCTCGCTCCCTCTCACTGACATGCACGCATACACTCACACACAGACATAAACACAGATGCACACTTACCTTTTTCTCTTCTTTTTAATATTTTACACTTGCTAAGCAGCAAAACCATTGTTTAGCAAGCGTAAAATAATGGCGGCCATTCTGTTTCTTTGGTCCGAGCTCCACGGCGGCGGCTTGATAAGCAGCCGTGAAGTGGTGGACTTGTTCTTCTCAGCTGGCATTACTTGTACATTAATACCTTGCTGGAGAACGCTTGTTCTCCAATCAGGGTATTGATGTACAGTTTGCCCATTGTCTAAAGGATGTTAAAACATTATGTACATTAAATTTCTGTTTGTGTATATTCTTCATTGTTTATCATAGGGATTGGATATGCTTTACCAGAAGCACACTGAGATATCTATCATGCATCTGGCAACACAAAAGCATTATGACTGACAAATAATTGCTTCTTCCCAACAAACACATGTGCCAACTCAAAGCAGTCCACTATGGCAGTGCAGTGAATTGGTCTGGCATATTTAAAAGGGGAAAGAAAATGTTGCCTTCACTCAGTAACTGAGTGCGCCATACATGAGATCACTGCACATTCTCTTAGATAAAGCAGTTAACTTGCTTCCCAACGTGTAATTCTTTCCTCTACATCTCTCTGCCTAGGTCTCTTACTCAATCTCTACCCAGTCTTTCAAGCCCACTGTCATAATTAGTATGAATCGTTTCTAGCAATTTTCCTCCCACTCACTTCCAGTTGCTTATCAGTAATATGTACAATTTCTCACAGCAGGACTTAGAAAGCATTCAGTACATTTAACAGCAGTATAGAAACTGCACCTCTTCTGCCATCCATATAGTGCATGAATAACAATAAAGTATAATCGATAAAAGTATTTGTTTACATTTCACCTTCCTTAGCTAGAACAAAGATTACAGTCTCCCAGATGGTGAACACCGACAGATCATTCAGATCAGCTATGACATCACTGGCCAACAGTTTTCTCTCTGGAAAAATCATTTAATGAAGATAATTGAGGAATTCTGCCCTGAAACCCCAGTGTGGAGAAGGTTGGTCTCTGATACTTTTCCAACAATGCAGTCTTACCTCAAGGTAGGAGCACCTCAAAACATTTCTGTACTGTCATAACTAAATTGATATCAGCCAAAGAGGGGATAGTGCTTGTGACAGTGCCATGGGGATACAAAGCAACTAACTGGCAATAAAAAGGTGAAGCATACCTGCTGCCAGATCCAAGACATACCACTTATCCAAAGACTCTCTGTACTATCATACTACTGCAGTGATCTTTAAAGGTAAGATGTCTACTGGTTTTCAACAGCATTAGGGTCTGTGACAACTTCTTCATTCATAAATGGCTGCATTATATTATCAAAATATTATTTTACAATGATTGCTATACTAAGGAGACCAGTTAGTCAAGAAACAGGTCACCTACTACAGTCTCAGTTTTCGCCTCTACAACCTTGGGCCTCTCAGCTGACTGACCTCTGAACTTGCTATGGTCCCATTCCCAGTCATACCCTTGTAGGTGATACAAAGGATCTCTGGGTCTTTTTTTTTTTTTTTTTACATTTTATGCCTTATGCTCTCTCCTGAGGTGGCATGCAGTAACATCAAATGTAGAAGGCAGCCCTCATTTCTGCAAGATTATACTCCCTTCCATGGATCCCTGTACTTTCACAGATCTAAACAGCCTTTCCTTATATCTAACCCCTGTACTTTCACAGATCTAAACAGCCTTTCCTTATATCTAACCCCTAATCAAACAGCACCTAAACTCCTCCAGGCTCTATTCTTGTTCACACCCTGACTAACTTTTTCTCAGCTCTCTAGACTACCATCAGCCCCTAACTCTCCAGCTCTGTCTTATCCTGTAAATAATATAAATAAATCCTATCTACATTTACAACTATATTCTGCTCGTCATCACTCCTATATAAATTAAATTTGTATATTGCTGTATATGTTAATGTAACCCATTTATTATTGTATAACACTCCTAGAGAAATCAAATTATATTAACCTCTGTCTTGATTGTATTACCCATTGCATGATTCTAAAACCCATTTCTACAGTTAAGAACCTGATGTTTTTCTTTGTGATTTTTTTTTGTAATTTTTCTAACTTTAATGGAGCTTTTCTCCCTGGGTCTCCACTGAAAATGGGTCTGAGTGCCCAGACGGACCATCCTGGTAAACAAAAGGCAATAAATAAATAAAATAAATCTACAGCCCCTATCAGAAATTTCTATTCTGGGAGACAACCCTTTAGAATCTAATTTCCACTTCCCAAACTCCCAGGAGGTAGCAAACAAGCATAGCCTCTCATCTCCCATTCAGCCGGGTATCCTACTCCCTGACTATTGTTAAACAAGACGGTAGGGGCTTCATTTTAGCCTTTTTGGCTGTTCTACTTACATGGATTTGTGGGATCATTAAATACAAAGATGGTGAGATATGGAAAGGGAAATTAAGAAGGATTGCAAAAAAACATTCAGACAGAAGCAAAAAAATTAAGATAACGTATATGCACCATCTGGACTAGTTAGACTTCCTATTTCAATGTCTGTGCATCTCTACATTTTACCAGAGACCTGAAGTTCACAAGACTTTTCAGTCTTTAGACTGTATAAAACTGCCAACAACTACAAAAGATAAATGAGGTCAAGTTCAGGTTTATTTGGGTGCTTTTGCAACCAAGTACCATCACAGCAGTTAAACATATTAAAAACAATAAAATGCAAAGTATGAAAATTCAACATAATAATAAAAATATCTAAACTGAGGGAATTTGACAAATTTAAATAGGGATTAAGAAGAATCCTACCCTTATGCTTTGGGAACAGCTATTAGTAGAAGATGGGGGTTGCAGAGAGAGCCACTTTGAAAGAGAAGTTAGGCCTTTATGATTTGGATTAACAGTGTTTTTTTCCCTTGAGGTTGGAGATAGTCACTATTAGCCTATTTAACTCTGCTAAAGACTGACCATTACGGTTACATGGTAGGCCAATGGAAGGACAGGACTGACAGCTCAAAAGGGGCACTATTTTAGGGCTGTATTAAATTCTTATGAGCACAAAGCCTTGTCTACCACAGTTTTACAAAAATATGCAGGAGCAGGAACATATATATATATATATATATATATATATATATATATATATATATATATATATATATATTAAATTAATATCTATTAGGAATCGATATTTATTACCATCTATTAGCGCAGAATGTTGGCCTCAGCTAATTCTTGCACCAAGGAATGGCACAAGGTTCCACTGCTTTAGACTTTTTTGAATGGCAGTATCTTTTTTAAATAATTTTGGACCCCGGTGAAGCTGGCTAATATATTTTTCTGGCAGTTTGATGACTGTGTTGGAGATGTGTTGTGGAAAGGGAGGAGATGGGGTCATGGTCACATCTATTCTGGGAGTACCCTGAACTTGCTACCTTGAAAGAATCCAGAGTTTTTTTTTATTATCTTGTCCCCCTTGTTACTTTCTCCTTTTGTCTCCTCGTGGTAAGCCTAGACTTGGGTTTATTTTTAGGTTTTATTAAAACTGTGGGGTTGCTTTCTGTGCTGAACTATCTGTTTAGCAAGGGTATGAATTTTACTTTGCTAGAGCTCCAAAATTCAGTTATGGTGTTCATGCGGTATGAAATATTGTCTTACATTTTCAGCTAATAAGCTATTCTGTAATTTTGTTGGCATTAAGTTTTTTTTTCCTTTTTGTTTAACTCCAAATTTGCTGTTACAGTTGTTGTTCTTGTTATATGGGTTTATACCAGTTGCAATCTAAGAAAAAAAAGAAAATATATTAAAACATTTTCACAGAAAACTGTACACCAATGAAAAAGATGTGTTTTCAGGGACCTTTTAAAACTAGCCACTGGGACCTCCCTCACTCAATGGAGAAGTTGTTTCCATAGACATGGTGTCTGATGACTAAAGAAAGAGCACCAGATGTCTGCAGACACATTCTTTGAATCTTCACTAACCCCAATAAGGATGAATGCAGATACCTAGTAGGACAGTATGGAACCAGGAGTTCTGTCAGACAAGAGGGACCCATATTATATAGGGTTAAATAAAACAACAAGAGAAAATTAAAGGTAATATGAAATTGAACTTTCAGCCAGTGCAGATTTTACAGAGTTGGACTAATATGACTAGAACTTCATATACACAATGTGGATGATGAGATTTCACACCAGCTGTAGTCAGTGCATTATAACAAGTACAAGGGTCAGATATCATTCACATATCTTAAAAATGTGGTCTCACACACCTTACAAAAAATAAAAACTCTGCTCTAAATTATTTTCCTCATCCTAGTACTGAACAAATTTGGACAAACTCAGATTACATAAAATACAGAAGGGAAGAAAGTATAGCACTTCCTCCAATATTTAACTCTAGACAGGACTTTTGCCCATGATTAGTTAGATAATTAAATTTTTCATATGAACAGCACTTAAAGAATGAAATTAAGTGCAACACAGAAAGTCTGACTAATAGTACTCCAGGGTATAACTACCAAATTGTGATTAACCTTGAAATTCCAAGTCAGTAAGGGAGAAAAATGTTGTACTTGTAAGGTATTTACCATGCAATTAGACCTGTGAAGAAATGCCGCTGTAAAAAAATAAATCAAAATGTTTAGGTTTAACCTTCTTTGTGTGTCCTTTTTTGCCGGACAGAATTTCTCTAAGTATAGCAGCGCATTGCCTAAAAAGAATTAACACAGGTCATGGGAACAGTGTGGTGTGTGTGTGTGTGTGTGTGTGTGTGTGTGTGTGTGTGTGTGTGTGTGTGTGTGTGTGCGCATGCCTACAACCATATATCTGTACAAAAGCACAGTATTTCCTTATGTCTAATAATAACTAAATAAATATGGTCTAATATAATAATAGCTACGTTCACTTGTTTGTCTTTTCGGCACAGCGGAACTCCGGTCTGCTAATGATTAGCGGTAGATTTTTATGGTACCGAGTTGCCAGCCTGATGCCCAACCTCCAGCGAAGGCACGCCCATTCACGCATGTCTTTTGGAGGCCATTCGACCGCGGGGAGGACATGCAGAATCCACACAGAAGGCACGCCAGCCGAGAATCGACAAGAGAACCTCTTGCTGTGAGGCAACAACGCTACCGTTGTACCACCACGACTAATAATAATAGCTAATGTAACAAAATACATTTTCCATAACCAAAATTAAATGACTTTCTCTAAAGTCAGACAGTAACTAGCATGCTTCTACATTAAAGTAAAAAAAATAGTGTGTACATAAATGAGACGTATTAGAACTTAATATAATAGTTAATTTGCTATACATAATAAAACATTAACTGCACTATATGTACAGGAATCACAACTGCTTGTAACATGTCTGCTTAATCAAAAATGATAACATATTTGCTTGATTAAGACTGAAACGTGTTTCTCTAATATACTATTCTCATTCATAAAACACTATGTGTTCTGCAGTAGTGAGCCTAAATTATTGAATTTTTATATATAATTTTAGAGTGGGCCAGCCCTCTCCAGCACTTTCCATATGGGCATCTTCACCAACGCCACTTCAGAAAATACATTTTTTGTGCGCATTTGTGTTTTGCACTTTCACAGAGTTGCAGCCACCTTGGATTGAGAATATTTAAGTTTACAGTAGTTTGGGTGAACACCCACAAGGGACTGGATAAGAGCTTGCCCTTCTGCAAAAACAAGTTTTTAAAGTTTGCAGCTTAGTTTATATTACAGAAGGAATTCAGTTTTTTGGCCTTCATACAGTGGTATTTTTTCTGTTTGAGGTATTCTCCTTTCAGGGAAGTATGCATTAATTTAACTGAATTCAAACATATATAGCTGTGTATTTGTGTCTCAAGCCATTGTGATTCCTGCAAAGTACAACCCAAAACTCTTGGTAAAATCCAATAACACATAATATATTACTTTCCAATAAGACTAGTCAATATTGATACTTCCTTTCTTAATTTCTCCAAGTCTTTTGGGTTTCTACTACCAAGATGGGAATGGACCCCATTCCTAAGTCAAAATAAGATTAAAGTTCATGAAATATGTATTGTTTTAATCTTTGATGCTCAAAGTACTCTTCACAGCACCCACAATCTGCCCACTATAACTCCTCCTGCAATCCGTAAGGAGTTACATGTATCGGTAGCATATCTAAGTACGATTGTAAATTCTTTTGTATAAGACTCATTGCTCCTACTACTACTGAAAAATCTGGGTATCCTTCCACAATGCCCTTGTTTCTGCCTGCAAATCCTGATATTTTATGACTATCTTTCTCTGTACATAAGACACTAGTCACTGGGTGCAGCAATTTTCAATGATCAATGCTACTTTTGTCTTCTTTTCATGGCCTACTATATCTGGTTTTCTTGCATCTACTTTTTGAACTGTTGCTAATGGGTGATCCCATGTGATATAAACTTCATCATTTTCTATAATGCTTTGTGGCTCATGTTTACAGTGTTTTTCAGACTCTTCAATATCATAATGTTTGCACAATCCCCAATGCAACACTCTTGCCACATTATTATGCCTTTCATATACAGTACAGTCCTTCTGCCATTAGAATATCACAACCAGCAACAAGATGTCCAACTGTTTCCAATTCTGTTTTACAAGACCTACATTTGTCTATTTCTCCCACATGCTCAATTAATTTTGTAGACCAACATGTACAAAGTCCACTGCCTTAGACCGCCAATATTAACCTTTTGTCTTTTGGTTTAAATTCACCTCTCCTTAACCATACCTGCATTCGATCCTGATGAACATACAGAAGAGTTTTCTATACTTGCAACTATATTTAGGAATTTTCTACATTTCTTGCCTTCTCAACTGATCCTTCACCTTATATTCTTTCTTTTGTTTTTTGGCAGACTAAGTTGCTGCCTGATTTTTATCGACTTTTCCATTCCTGCTCGATACCAATATGCTTCTGCTAAACTAAGCAGGGAAGTCATCTTAGACTTATCTCCTCATGTTTCAAAACTTTTACTACATTCAGGTCTTGTGAGGTCAGCAGATATGTATGCAGTCCCACAATTGCAGATCTATACATGTAATCACTTTCAAGGAGGCCAATACCTCCTTCAGAACAGAGAATATATAGTATTGGTAATGCACTGATTTTTTTATAAATTATTTCATGAACATGAAGCATCCTTTTTGTTTTCCTGTCCAACCTATCCAACACTTTTTCTGGGGCCAGTCAATCACTCCAAAACTTAAGTTAGGACAGGAAGAGAAAATTGGTTTATAGCTTGAACTTTGTTCCTAGATGTCAACGCTGTTTTCAGTATTAATTTAAGTCACATAAAATATTCCTTACTACGTTTTATTCACATTTGTTCATGTTTTAGTGTCGATCCTTCATCAATTCCCAAATATTTAGACATTCCCTCTTGCTCAAGTTCTTTTATATCACATTTCTGTCCCAAACTGTTGTTTTCTTGGTGCCGTAGCTTTCCTGCTTTAAAGGTTGTTTTTGCACATTTATCAAGACCAAATGACAGTCTTATATCATCTGAAAATGTTTTGACAACTTGCAGTTGTGCTTTCAGATCCTCATCTGATGAACTATACAATTTTAAATCACCTACAAAAAGAAGATAAGAAGTCTTTATACTTTGTTGTTTGCTGGCAGCCAAATTGTAGCCATGACCTAATCTGTTAAGTAGACAGCTTAATGTGTTAAGGGCAAGACAAAAGAGTAGCTGTAACAGAGTCACCCTGGAATATCCCCCTTTGAATTTTTATCCTTGGAATAATATCACAGCTGCCACTGTTTCATGGTCGCTGTAATATAACTGATTAGTATACAGAGTGTATCTTATATATTTTTAAACACTCTTATCCATGAATGTGGGATACTGTCAAATGTTTCTTTTTGTAGTCTATCCATGCAATACTTAGCTTCTTCCCCTTTTTACACTTCTCCATTATGACTTTAACAACAAATGATCCTTTGTTCCATTTGACTTTCGTTTATTGCCTTTTGTTCTATTCCCATGATTCAGTTTTTTTCTGAATGACTATAAACTCTATTAGCATAAATTCCAGTGTATAGTTTATATGTTGTCAGAAGGCAAGTTACTGGTCTTTAGTTTTTAGGATAGCTTACAGGTTCACTCTTAAATAGGAGTATTGTTTTGCCTGTTGTTAGCTAGGTTGGTGCCTGCTCAGGGTGTGCATATAAATAGTTCTTACTCATGGCTAAATCTTCATGTAAAAATGTTAATACTTTTAGCCAGAAATTAGGTACTGCATCTGGGTCTGAGGTTTTCCAAATAGAGGCTTTTCTTAACTTTGTTTCAATCACTCTGGTTGTTATTTCATCCCATTTTATATCCTGTATATTTGAACTTCTTATTCTTTCATTTATTTCTTCTATCCATTTAGCATCTTTGTTATGTCCCACAGAATCTTCATAGATATTTCTCCAAAATGTATCCACTTCTTCCTTTTTCGGTGGTGTTCATCCTTTTTCCCAATTCTCTAAAAAACATTTTTTTGGGTCATCAATAAATTGCTTATTTTGTACTTTTCCTTCATATTTACCTGCATATCTTCTAAGTTTTTCTGCCTGTTCTGGCATTTTTAGTTTAATATTTGCAATAATGCACAAAAGATCCTGATCTGTTCTGATACTGCACATTGCTTTTACAGGTCGTACCTCACAATTCAACTGTAATCCATTAGGGAATGGGGGTTGAATTGCAAGATGCCATTTCCCATACAAATGTATGAAAAATGGTTTAATTCATTCCCAGCCAAAACAAAATTAAAAAATACACTAAAATCTTTTAAAAAATGTAGCTCACCATGATTTGAAGTATGAAACATCTCTTAAATGGAGGAGAGGATGTGTAGGAGGGATAGAGGAGGAATGGAGGACTACTGTACATTCCTAAAACTATGGCTCATGTCACATACAAATTTACTTGATGTTAAATCTATCTATGAATGCAGGCCAACATGTTTCCTGTCCAGCTAAAATGCATGCTCATTACATCACTCTAATTATGATTAATGTTCCTGTCCAGCTAAAATGCATGCTCATTACATCATTGTGCGATAGCAGTTATGAAATGAATATCTGCTGTCTCTAATTATGATTAATGATTTATTTTGATCACTTTAATGTGATATAAATTATAACTTAAAAAATCTTACAACAGTTTCCTATCCACACCCCCAAAACAAATAACACACAACACAGTGTATACTGGTGTGTCTGTTTTTTAATCCCTCTCCAGGACTTTGCTCACTGGCTCCCCTACTTGGCTCATTCATTCAGGTGAGTCGGCATCATACATTTGTACCCATTCTCTCTGGCCTGCCCCACAAGTGTCCATGCCAAAAACTGAACATGAGTCACCATATTTACAGAATCCACTTAGTTTTTAGTTGTTGGAAGGGGAGTCTTCTTCACCCTGTCTTGCCTGTTCCCTCTGTTTTTTGGCAGGTGTAGGTGAAAAAAAATAACCAGGGTGACTTGTTTCTCCCTCTTTTTCATGATGGTCTTGAAGTGGTGCATGACTGCATTGTTAAACAAGTCCGCCATCCTGTTGACATCACCTGTGTTGGGGTGCCACTCCAAGACTGTAGCCTGCACCTTCTCCCAGTTGGATAAAAGTTCTTTAATGCAAGCTGTTGGCATAGGTCCTTTTCCCCTGGCATCCTCATCTTCAGAAGAAATTTCTCTTTCTTTTTCTTTGAACTGCTCATTGCAAAGTGCTTAAGTTTATCCATTGTGAGCTCATAGTCATGGTCTTGTAGCAGTTGCTCCACATCCGCCTCATCCACCTCTGCTAGGTCCAGGTGCTCTGCTGTGGAAACAATGTCTTGCACAGCATCTTCAACTGCTTCATCCATGGTTTTGTTCTAGGAAAAGGAAGGAAGCAGTTTCCTTCAGGCTGCACGAAGGGCTTTCTGCGACACTCCATCTCAGGCAGTTCTGATTAATGAGATGGCATGAAGAATGTTGAAATCAGTCTTCCAGAATTCCTTCAGTGTTTTATCTGAAGAGTGGGTCACGTCGAAGACCCTTGAGAAGAGTGCTTTCATGTAGAGCTTGTTGAAGCAGGCATTGACTTGCAGATCCATAGGTTGAATTAGAGAAGTTGTGCTGGGAGGCAGGAACTGAATCTTGACGAAATCTTACTCTATCTGAAGAATTTACTCTAACTCTCATGGGTGGGCAGAGGCCTTGTTCAGAAGCAGAAGAACTTTCATTGGCAAACTGTTCTCTGTCCAGTACATCTTGACACTTGGCACAAACTCCACAAAAATCCAATCCTTGAAAACTGACTGGTCTACCCGAGCTTTGGTGTTTGATTTCCACATTACAGGTAGTTTTTATTTTATAATCTTTTTTCAAAGCATCTAGAGTTTTTTGAGTGATATACCAGCATAAGCTTCAGCCTGAAGTGTCCACTTGTGTTTGCTGCCAGGAGGAGTATGAGCCTATCTTTCATGGGCTTGTGACCTGCAATCCAATCTTCTTCTTAGGTTATGCAAGTCCTACTTGGTAAACTCTTCCAGAAAAGCCCAATTTAATCTCAACTAAAAATCTTTTCTGGCAAATAGCCTTTTCTCTATCAATTCTTCAAATTCCTTGACAAATTTCTGTGCACCTTCTTTGTCAACACTTGCTGCCTCTCCTTATCTCAGAACACTACGGATGCCGCTTCTTTTTTTAAATCTGTGGAACCATCCCCTAACTTGCTTTAAATTCCTCTGTTTGCTATGAGCTACTTCCTCGAGGGTTTTTTTTGTAAGTTTTCAAAGATGAGCTTAGCTTTTTCACAGGTCATGGTCTGAGTTATCGATCTCCCTTCATCTGCCTCTCCTGAGAAGCATCTTCTCTATATCTTCATGAATTTTTTTTCTGTGTTTGTCCAAAACCTTTGTTGCTCCTCTTGACCCCTTAGCACCCATGATGCTGTCTTTATTTTTCCAAAATGTTGAGACGGTAGACCTAGGCATGCCATACTGTTCTACTATTAGTCCTATTTTACCTCCTTTCTCAATTTTACCCATGATTTCTTTCTTCTTTTCAATGCTCAGCCACTTATCTTTCCTGCCAGTATCACTTTTCTTTTGTCCCATTTCTTCACTTCTTTGCAAAACGTAAAAGAAACAAATGCATTACATAAACAACACAACAGCAACAAGAAACACTGAACAACTTTTCAGCCTCCTTTCCGGGTCAAACTGCAAGACAGCAGTTCAACTGCGAGATGCCTGGGTTGCTGAAGGTGCGATTGAATTGTGAAATGGTCGAGTTGTGAGGTGGTTGAAGTATGAAGTACCACTTGTATCATGTCCATCTTTCGGAGTATTTTTGTTGATCTGTTCCCTCTTCTATAGTCTTCTAACAATGACACTTCTTGTCTTAATTGCTTTATAGTTTTCTCTATTCAATACTTCCATGGTGGCATTCAATTTCTCCCCTTCCTTTCCCTTACTACCTTATGTTTTTGTGGTAAAACTGTTACCAATTTACCTGCACAGAAATATATCCTATTTACTTCTGTTATATTGCCTGAATCTCTAGGGACAGTCTCAATTACTGTATTTGTTTTATTAAACTTTTAGGGTTTTATTAACTTTCTGTAGTCTATTTCTTTCACTGATCTTTATATGTCTGCCCATCTCCATTAAATCAAGAAATTCTTCTCTTAGATCATTTTCTTCTAAACTGAGGGCACATTCTTTGTTCTCTATTTCCTGCAGGCATTCTATAAAACGTTCCAGAGCATTTTCCTGTGCCATATTGCCTTCAGTTCATCCTGTGTCACCCATAGCTCTTTCATATGAGAACTCACTGGCCTATCAGTCCACAACATTGACTGCATCAGAGTTGCCACAGTTTCCTTTTCCTTCCCTTGCTGTGCAACTCCAACTGAACATTTGCACTGGTTTCCTATGGAAGGCTCCAAAGTATCTTCATATGGCAACTGATCAGATCTTTCCCGCTCCACTGGTTTCTCCTTAATTTGAGGATCCATTACTTTATCCTGCTGTGATGTTATTTGAGTTAGATTTTCTACACTAAATCATTCACTTTGCAGTTTGTCCATACGCTCAGTTTCTATTTCTTTAACTTCTCCATTACTAATCTTCTATTCTACTTTTCCTCTATTTTCTTATTTTTTGGATTGCAAAATTTTCCATGTCTGGATGCCTTTGCCTGTACTTCACTTCAAATATCTTTGGTGCTGCTCTTTTTGTATTAATTAGTTTTGCCTTCTCCTTTGCACAGATACTGCACCATATTAAACATTTTTTCCTTTCCCATGTCCAAATTTCTTCTTCAGATACCTCCTGCTTCTCCTGTTTCTCCTTACTTTGGAGACTTGTCATTCCATCATGCTGTGATATAACCTGCGTTAGACTTTCTACACTAAATCCTTCCATAACTTCAAATTCCATTTTTTAACTTCTACTTTACCAATCTTTGGTTCTATGTTCCCTCTTTGTGATCTTATTTTTGTGAAATTTTCCATATCTGGGAGGTTGGCATAACAGTTAAGGTGTCTGCCTTACAGAGACAAGGTGCAGGGTTTGATTCTCACATGGGGTAATTGGCTAGGTTTAAAATGGCCTACAATGGCAGTTAGCCTAGTGCTAATCTATGAACCTATGTATTCTCTTTGAATATCTTTGGGACTGCCTTTTTCTGTGTTCCGTAATTTGCCTTTCTCCTTTGCAAAAATATTGCACCATATCGGATCTCTCTCTCTAATGTGACTGCAGATAAAAAATGTTTATACAATGAAAGATCTTGTTATAAAACAATCTAGAAGCTAAAATGCTACAGAACATGTAATCATGTCTTAACGTTAGTCAGGGTGCCTGCTGGCCTCAGGAAGAGGAGAAAATTCTGTGGTAGTCGGACTGGCAAAGTCTTCCATGGCAGGAAATTCCATCAGTTATGAACACAACTGTGAAACACAAAGACCATCTGTAGTTACATGCTTACCATAATGCTGGATCCAGTCATTCATGTCTATAAGATATGACTGATGGGTCCCTCATGTTGTTTTAGCTGGCAAAACTAGTTTTCCATCTCAAGCTTCTTTAAAAACTATCTTCCTGCAATGCCCCTGGGTGTGGAAATACCACAGATGAAGTGAAGGTAGACTTCAAGGTAGTCAATAACATAAATGGAAATGTCCTTCAGATCTGACAAAGTGACAGTTTTGACAGGAATGGAGGGACAGTTGTTATATATTTGACAGATGTGAATGAAAGGGCATTAAAGTATATAACTGCCGCATCATTCCATCTGTCCAATCTGACTGATAGATCAGAATCCCCAGCTAAAGGACACCTGGGTGGTATTAATGACAAAGGAAGCCTTAGACCTCAAAATGGCATCTAACTTGCAACGTTTAGCAAAGGTGTGCAATGTAGACCATGTTGCTACTGCACAAATCTGATAAACTGAAGAACTTCTAAAGAAGGTTGTTGAAGTGGCAACAGATTTGGTGAAATCAGCTTTGAGTTTGCATAGCAATGAGTGATTGTGAACTGAGAAAACATAATAAATACAATCAGAAAGCCACTAGAAAGGGTAACTTTAGACACTCCTGACCCAAGCTTATTAACTGCAAAGGAAACAAAGAGCTGTGAGTCCTTCCTGAAGGATTTGGTTCTGTGAATCGAGTAAACTTAAAAGCAGAAAGCCACCTAGAAAGGGTGACTTTAGACACATTTGACCCAAATGGATTAATTGCAAGAAAACAAAGAGCTGAGAGTTTTTCCTGAAAGATTTACTTTTATGCAGGTAGAAGCTAAGTTGCCTGTGCATGTCCAGGGTATGCAAGATATAGTCTCCTTTATTTGAATGATTTGGAAAAAAAACACTGGCAAGTGAATTGATTGCTTTATGTTTGCATCGGAAGCCACCTTGGTAAGAAAAGAGGGATAAGTATGCAGGGACACACTGTCCTTGTGAAAAGCTAAAAAAAGAACTATAGAAGATAGGTCCTGTAGCATGGTTACTTTTCTTACAGAAGTGATAGCAACTAAAAACAAAGTTTTCCAGGAGAGATACTTCAAGGGTGCACAGGATGCTGGCTTAAACTTGGACTTATATAATAGTTAATAACAGCTCCAGTATAAAATTGAGATCCCATGGAGAAAATGGTTCTGAAATTGCAGGTCAGAACAAGAAGACTCCCTTGAGAAAGGCCTTGCAGAGTTAATGAGAGCCCAAATAATAGGCTTCATAACTTGCATGAACATTTGAAATGGCTGTTGACCACTCTTTAATTATAGAAAAGCTTGAACCTGGATCTAACATGTTAGTCAGGATGTGGAATATATATGGAACAGGAGCAGAAAATTGGTTAACATCCTATGATGATGCCCAGATCATGAAAAATTTCCACCTACTACAGTAGAGCTTATGAGTGAATCATTTCTGGGATGCAAATAGAATCCTAACTAAATCACTGAATAAGGCTGTATTACTGGCCACTACTGGAAGTGAAGAAGCCAAGCCATTAGTCTAAGATTGTGAAGGTTTGGGTGAGGGTTTCCAAGATGGGTGCTATAGTGGATTCTGTCAGGGATCCAAGATCCAGGGGGGAAGGTTACCTGATGTGAAGCCTTAAAATAGGAAACATTTAGTTATGTACTCACCATAACGATCGATGTATGTGGTCCATCTCGCCTACATTCTTTACTCACGGGGTTCAGAGCCGAGAATTGGCTCCGACTCGGCCAACTATTTCTCTAGCCTGAAGTCTCTAACTGGCTGGGCTAACCCGGTATCCCAAGATGCACCTCGCCCTAGCCCCAGATCTTGTTTGCAACCATACCAATCATAACCCATACACAACCAACACTGGAAGGAATTCCAGCCAAAGGAAGAAAAACAACTGACCTTGAAGGGTTCACAGAGCCAATATTCCCCTAAATCCTCTAGGAAGGGGGCAGGTGGGAGGGTACGTAAGAATGTAGGCGAGATGGACCACATACATCAATTGTTATGGTGAGTACATAACTAACTGATGTTATGTGGTCCTATCTCGCCTACATTCTTTACTCACGGGACAGTGTCCTCAGCACCTCTATCCTGGGAGGCTCATAGGAAGATACTCCTGAGAACCATGGAACCAAAGGAAGCCCGGCCCCTAGAAGCCACGTCCAGCTTGTAATGAGTAATAAAGGTGTGAGGAGAGGCCCAGGTGGCCGCAGCACAAATATCATCCAATGAAAGCCTGGCATGGTAAGCTATTGATGTAGACATTGCCCTGGTAGAGTGAGCTTTGACAGGAAAAGGTAAATTTCTGCCTGCTGACGTGTAGATGAAGGAAATACAATCTTTGATCTATTTAGAAATTGTGCACTTGGAAATAGGACAACCTGCTCTGTTCTCTGAGAAGGACACAAACAGCTGATCAGACTTCCTAACATGCTTAGTCCTGTGTAAATAGAACCTCAGTTGTCTGTGCACATCCAACTGATGGAATCTGAACTCTGCTTTATTGAAAAAGTTTGGAAAGAACACTGGTAACTCGATAGATTGACGGAGATTAACAGTGGATGACACCTTTGGAAGGAAGGATGGGTTAAGTCTCAGGGAAACTCTGTCCTTATGAAAGGTCAAATACGGAGGTTTAATGGACAGAGCTTGAAGTTCTGATACTCTTCTGGCCGATGTAATGGCTATTAGAAACGCCGCCTTCCAAGATAAGAATTTCAATTCACAGGTAGCAGCCGGTTCAAAGGGCGGTGAAGTGATGGCTTGTAGTACAAGGTTTAGATCCCATGGCATGACAGGTTCTGAAACAGGAGGGCGAAGTAACCAAGCGCCTTTCAAAAAGGCCTTACAGAGTTTATGGCCCATAAGAGAGGGCTCATAAGATGTGTGAAAATTGGAAATTGCAGCCAACTGCACCTTAATGGTAGCGGGCGCACAGCCCTGACAGAAAAGCATGGCTAAAAAATCTAAGACCGATGGAATTGGGGCTGTGAAGGGGTCCAAACCTTGGGCCTGAGCCCAAATTGAGAATCTCTTCCATTTGCTGGAATAAATCTTTCTGGTGGAAGACTTATGAGACGAAGACAAGATGTGTACCACCTCAGGTGAAAAGGAATGCCATCTAGTGATGGAAGTGGAGCAGCCAGGCTGTCAACCTGAGGTTTCGCAGGGATGGATGGAGTTGGCCTGACATGTGAATCAGGACGTCTGGCACTGGGTCCAGAGTCCAAGGATCATCCACTGCATACTGCTGAAGAAAGGGGAACCATACTTGTCGAGGCCAGTGTGGAGCAATAAGAATCATCCTGCTTCCCAAGGATATGGCTTTCTGAATCACTCTTGGTAACAGAGGAAACGGAGGGAAAGCGTAGACCAGACCGGGGGGGCCAATCGTGGGCTAGAGCGTCCCTGGGTGACTCCCCCTGTGGGGGGGATCAGTGTGAAGTACTCGCTGCATTTGGCATTGAGGGGACTGGAGAAGTGATCGCAGCAAGGCTGACCCCACCTGTTGAAAATTTGAACCACCACTCGGTTGTTAAGGGACCACTCGTAAGGCATCAGAATAGCTCTGCTCAGCCTGTCCGCTATCACATTGGACTTTCCCGGAATGTGCATTGCCACTAGAAACCGTTGGGAAGATACTGCCCAATGCCACACTCGCATGGCCTCTCTGCAGAGGGGTTAAGATTTGGTTCCCCCCTGCTTGTTCAGGTACCACAATACAGACATGCTGTCCGTGGTTGGGAGGGTGGCCTAATGGTTAAGGTGTTTGCCTTACAAACACAAGGTGCAGGGTTTGAGTCTCACAAGGGATAATTGGCTAGGCTTAAAATGGCTCGCAAGGGCAGTTAGCTTAGTACTAATCTATGAACCTATGAGTGAACCGCAATCGTTCCCAGAGGTAGAGATTCTTGGAGTGCTTGCAATGCTAGAAACACCGCTCTCACCTCCAGAACATTGATGTGCAGCTGTGCCTTGTGATCTTGCCAACATGCCTTGGACCGTCCTGCCAAGATAATGCCCCCCCCACCCATCTGGGAGGCGTCCGTGGTCACCGTGGCCACTGCAGGTAGGAATCAAGCTCCACCCTTTGTCCAGATTGGCGGAACGTAGCCACCAGCGGAGGTCCTGTTTGCACCGTTCCGTGAGAAGTATCAAGTGGGAAAGAGGAAGTTTCTGAAACAACCATTGGAACGAAAGGAGCCATTGTAGGATTCGCATGTGTAACCTGGCCAGAGGCACCAGCATGATGGTGGCGGCCATGGAGCCCAAAAGCTCTAGAACTGACCTGGCTTGAACTCTTTTGAGGGGCAACAGTGCGTGAATCTGAGACTGCAGCACTCTTCTTCTCTCTTGTGGCAGAAAGGCCCGCATTTGAATAGAGTCTAGCTCTGCGCCTATAAAAACAACACGCTGTGAGGGCAGCAAGGCAGACTTTTCCCAGTTCAAAGTAATTCCTAGTTGTTGACAAAGTGCAATGGTAGTCTCCCTGGCTTGAACGAGCAGATGCAAACACCAACCCTCGCACGTACGGCTGCACGGCCAACCAACCTTGTAGAAAACACCAAAAGCCAGCAAGATGGTATCACCATTTATTCAGAGGCAAAAAAAGGACAAAACATGTCCAAATTCAAGAACTCATACTAGTTTCGGCACCAGCCTTCATCAGTGAGTAAAAATCCTTCAAAAATGCATAGTCAACGTCAGTTTAAATCTTGGAATAAACCAATAGCAGTACAAACATTTGCATAAAGCTCCCAAGTAAAATTTAAAGCAACATTACACTGTGCAGTAAGGAAAAGTGTATGTATCCCCATACAATACAAGTATTTAGAAGCTATAGTTCTGATAATGAACTAAAATATCATGATACAGATAATTGCATATTATTACCATATATAAATATAATATAGTCTTGAATTGCAAAGTGAAAAATGTATAAATAAAAATAACATGTAAAGGTGACCAAATAATGAGATGGTTTATAAATGGTCATTGAGACCTGGAGGAAAAAGGGCTCCTAAATGTAATCCAAATCAGTATCTTTCCTTATAGCTCATACTTGCCATCCCTGCCTGATTGCTGTATTGCCTATTTATCTATAATTGTAAACATAAACTGGGCACTGGGATGTTTAACTGTATGTAGGTATATGTATGTAGAGGCCCTTGTGGTTGGTACGGTGGAAAGTTCGATGTTCTACAATGCGAATCCAGTAATGAGCGTGAAGTCTTGCCAACATAGAATGATTTACATTGGCATGTAGCCAAATAAATAACCAGCTAGTGGAAACAATTGCCAAAACCTTGATGTCATACACCTTACTAGTGTTGGAACTCGTAAATTCTTTAAGCTGGTTAACATGAGCACAAGATACGCAATGTCCACACCTGAAAGTTCCCAATAATTCATCCCCAATATGGTGAGTTGTTTATATTTAGCTGCACTTTCTATGTGTTTGTAATGGGAAAATAGAGTGCCTAGGTGTTTGCCTTCTGAATGAAAATGAGCATTATTGCTAATATCCCCCTCAAAAAATCATTGGCTAATAAGATATTCCAATTTTGGTTCACGGCTTGCCTGATAGTCTGATGATTTTTGCCCAGTGTAGTGATTAGTCTCACCTTTGAGTTATTAATGTTTTGACTTTTTTTGTCCTTCAACAATGTCCTTCTATCTTGGTTGTCTGAATAGGTCTATAATTCTATATCAGAAATGCTATCAAAAATATAACCCGGTCCAAAATCTAGTTTGAGTGTAAAATTTGGCTGTAGAATAGTCATGTGAACATGAGTTAATTCTCCGAATTCTCAGATATTGAGATTTAGGGATATTCCGGATGGTGTGGCGTGGATGCATGCTATGTGCATGTAACAGGGTGTTAAACTGGGGATATTTCGAAAGATTTTTGTATTAAGTGTGTTGTCAATATTACGATACACTGTAACGTCAAAAAGTTATAACATCTCTATGGAATGTAATCGAGAATTCAATACCCCAAATGTTGTTATTCAGATGTTCCAAAAATTCCTGTAAATAGTTCGCATCCGCGCCACCATCCAACAATCATCTAAATATCTTCTCCATATGTCTATTTCCACAAGATATAAATTGTGTAAAGGGTTATAGATCAGGCATTCCTCAAGGTAGGCCATGAAAAGATCTGCATAAATGGGGGCAAAAGAAGCCCCCATGGCGTCATCTGTTTAGTTGCCAATAGCAATCACCCTGGAAATAGAACACATTTTTATTTAAAACATGTTCGGTGAGACAAATAAGTAGAGTGTTGAAACCCGGAGAATATAATTCTGACTTAACAAGCCAATATTCAACAGCCTGAAGCCCAGCCCAACTATGACTTTTAAAAAAGAGATAGATGTCTTTTTACAATCTGCATTGGAGGAGGGTATACTCACAAACAAAACGGTTCAACATTTACAGGTAAAGGAACCGGCTAGACAAATTTTGTATCTATTACCCAAAATACACAAATCCCTGACAAATCCACCAGGTAGGCCTATAGTTTCTGGTCATGGTTCTCTCACAGAACCCCTGTCTGCTTTTCTAACCCAATTCTTAAAACCATTATTGTCCTTGGTGAGAGCAAGAATTCAGGACACTACGCAATTTTTGCAAATCATTGAAGATTGCCAACTAGAACCCCATTGGATAATGTGCACTCTGGATGTTAAATCCCTCTACACCAGTATTCCACATTGGGCTGGGCTTCAGGCTGTTGAATCATGGCCTACCTTGAGGAATGCCTGATCTATAACCCTTTACACAATTTATATCTTGTGGAAATAGACATATGGAGAAGATATTTAGATGATTGTTGGATGGTGTGGCGGCGGATGGCGTGCGGGATGCGCTTAACTATTTACAGGAATTTTTGGAACATCTGAATAACAACATTTGGGGTATTGAATTCTCGATTACATTCCATAGAGATGTTATAACTTTTTTGGACGTTACAGTGTATCGTAATATTGACAACACACTTAATACAAAAATCTTTCGGAAATATCCCCAGTTTAACACCCTGTTACATGCACATAGCATGCATCCATCACACCATCCGAATATCCCTAAATCTCAATATCTGAGAATTAGGAGAATTAACTCATGTTCACATGACTATTCTACAAAAACTGATTTACTCACTAGATTTTTGGACCGGGGTTATAGCATTTCTGATATAGAATTAGCTAAGACCTATTCAGACAACCAAGATAGAAGGAAAACATTAATTATCTTATTAGCCAATGAAAGTGGGGCAGCTAAATATAAACAACTCACCATATTGGGGATGAATTATTGGAACTTTCAGGTGTGGACATTATCTTGTGCTCATGTTAACCAGCTTAAAGAATTTACGGTTTTCAACACTAGTAAAAGTGTGTATGACATCAAGGTTTTTTGGCATTGTTCCACTAGCTGGGCTATTTTTATTTATTTTGCCAATGTAAATCATTCTATGTTGGCAAGACTTCACGTTCATTTACGTATCATTGGGGAACATCGTAGCGACATACGGAACCACAAGGCATCTAATGCCCTATACCTACATACAGTTAAACATCCCAGTGCCCAGTTTATGTTTACAATTATAGATAAAATTACAGGGAATAGGCAAAATCAGACAGGATGGCAAGGTATCCTGAGCCATAAGGAAAGATACTGGATTACACACTTAGGAGCCCTTTTTCCTCCAGGTCTCAATGACCATTTATAAACCATCTCATTATTTGGTCACCTTTACATGTTATTTTTATTTATACATTTTTCACTTTGCAATTCAAGACTATATTATATTTATATATGGTAATAATATGCAATTATCTGTATCATGATATTTTAGTTCATTATCAGAACTATAGCTTCTAAATACTTGTATTGTATGGGGATACATACACTTTTCCTTACTGCACAGTGTAATGTTGCTTTAAATTTTACTTGGGAGCTTTATGCAAATGTTTGTACTGCTATTGGTTTATTCCAAGATTTAAACTGACGTTGACTATGCATTTTTGAAGGATTTTTACTCACTGATGAAGGCTGGTGCCGAAACTAGTATGAGTTCTTGAATTTGGACATGTTTTGTCCTTTTTTTGCCTCTGAATAAATGGTGATACCATCTTGCTGGCTTTTGGTGTTTTGAACGAGCAGATGCCTGGTGGGGGCGGTGAGAAGCCAGTCATCCAGATACGGAAAAACCTGGAATCCCTGACGTCTCAGGTGAGCTGTCACCACTGCCAAACACTTGGTAAACACCCCGGGGGCTGTGGTGAGACCAAAGGGCAGGGCACAAAACTGGAAGTGAATGGCTCCTAGCCGGAAGCGTAAGTGACTCCTGGATGCCTTGTCCATTTTTGATGTGGTAATAGGCATCCTTGAGATCGATGGAGCACATCCATACTCCTTTTTCCAGCAATGGAAAAATGGAATGAAGCGTGACCATTCGGAACTTGGACTTCAGAACGTAGTGATTCAGTCGACTGAGATCCAGAATGGTTCTCAGGTCCCCTGTTCTTTTCGGCACCAAAAGGAGCCTTGAGTAAGTTCCTGATCCAATATGGTCTGAGGGGACTGGTTGGATGACTCCTTTTTCTAGCAGCTTTGCAACTTCTAGTGCTGCTTGATCCCGTTGACTGGGTGGGATGTCCGGGATTCTTCTGACTGGAGGAGGTGTTGATAAAAAGGGGATAGTGTAACCTCCGGTAACTATTCGAAGCACCCAACGATCCTGGGTGATGCTTTCCCAGGCTTCCGGGTACAACGAAATTCGGCCCCCGACTGGCTCCGGAACAGCACAGTCGGGCAATGCCTCAGGAACACTAAAAGGAAGATCCGAGAAAGGAATCGTGGTCTCCCGAGTTGCAGGGGCCTCCTCTGCCTCTAGGATGGCGTCTTCCAGAAGAATTCCCCCCTCCTCTGCCTCTGGAGGGGAACTCACCTTGAGCTGCGGGAAAGGACCTCTGAGACTTTTTGAACCACATTTTCCCTCCTCTCTGAGCCTTGGGGTAAGGCCTAGAAGGGAGAGAGAAATGGGCTCCTACGGCAGATAGGGTCTTTCCCTCCTGTTCACATCTGGTGAGGGTGTCTTTCACTGTGGTCCCGAAGAGAGAGGACCCATCAAAGGGGGTGTTAGTGAAGGAAGACTTAAAGGCCTCCGCGAAATGACACAGGTGCATCCAGGCTTGCCTTCTGAGAGCTACACCTGAGCTAACTGCCCTACTCACCCCTTCAGCTGCATAAGATATGAGCCTCATGGACGAGTTGACAATGGAACCAAGGGTAGACAACTGGGCATTAACAGTCGGCGCTACTGCCTCAGGCATGTTACCCGTCAGAGTATCTCCTAACTCCTTAAGGAGATCTCTTTGGAGCCGAGTGAAATGACAGAGGTAATTCAGCGACCGCAAGGTAAAAGTCGCCGAAGACAGGGTACGCTTCCTGTACCGGTCCATACTCCTGGACTCCTTGTTAGGAGGATAGACGGAAGAAGAAGCCTCTGCAACTTCCTGCTGAGTGGCTGCTGCCACCACCAAGGCATCTACCAAAACCCCTTGGGTCAGGAACTCTTTCCCCGGGGGAGCAGAAAGGAACTTATTTGGATGTCTGGGCACCGGTTCCATGGAATCAGGGTTATCCCACACCCTTCGACAAATCAAATCCAGGAATTCATCAAAGGGTGGAAACACCCAGGAGGTGGAGGGTTGAGCTTCGAAGGCCTTGAGGAATTCCGACTCCTCCTCAGAGGGGGTCTTGGAAGGCCAGTTGCCTCTCTGCCTCAAAGTCTCCAGGATGTCGGAGAAACAGAAGTCATCGGAGGACAACTTGGGGGGACCCCTCTGACTCCTCGAGGTTGGTATCAGAAGTGAGGGACTCATCCTGGGAGTCTATGTGCTTCCTCTTGCACAACTTCTTTCTAGGGGCTCCTCAGGCACCGACTTTGAGGGGCCCTCAGAAAGTAGGGGACCGCTCAAGGGGGTATCCCTAGACCTTCAGGCTCCGCCATCCAAGGATAGGGGGCATCAGAGGCTCTAGCCGGGGTGTAGGGGGATGGAGTGACTGATCCAGGTGATGCAACTGATGATCTGGCCAGTACGCTCCTCATGGCCTCGAATGCAGGTCCCCCCGAATCCGAGGACCAACCCATCTCCGAGACCACGACCGGAGTAGAGATTCCCCAAGCCGATGCACCGAGAGGGAGGCTCGGAACCAACAGGAGTCTCGAGGTATCCCCCTCGGGTCCAACTGAGGAAACCAGAGTACCGAAACCAAAGGACGGAACCAACATGGTTGGAGCTGACATCGGCTCCGATAAACTCACCTGGGGTATCGGAGCCGACACAAGAACATCACTCGGCGCGGAGCACTCCGGCTCCGACGACACATGGGTGCTCAGAGGAGGAATCATTGGTACCAGGATAGGGACTAGCTCCAGAGCCGACTGGGTCGGAGCCGAAAACAGTTTTGCTAACACCGGCGACTGCAGGAGCCTCTGGTCCACCCTATCCACATCCAAATCAGACAGCCTAGAGGATTTGGAAGAAATAGAAGGAGATCGGGATCTCCTACCTGGAGACTCATGCCTGACACTGGGTGACCGGCTCCAATAATATCGGAGCCGAGGTCGACTCCAGTACAACAGATACCTCCTGCGGCCCCGAGGACAATGGAGGTGAGGAGGTAGTATCCATTTCCGAAACCTTCTCCTGCGGCCCTGAGGACAATGGAGCCGAGGAGGAAGTATCCACTTTTGAAACCTTCTCCGGGGGCTCCGAA
This sequence comes from Protopterus annectens, assembly GCF_019279795.1. Taxonomy (NCBI): domain Eukaryota; kingdom Metazoa; phylum Chordata; order Ceratodontiformes; family Protopteridae; genus Protopterus; species Protopterus annectens. The sequence goes on from NC_056735.1 coordinate 1,843,002,674, forward strand.
GAGGCAGACGGAGCCGGAGATCTTTTCCTGGCCTTAGAAGGCTTAGACTTAGCACTAGAAGACGAAGAAGAATCTAAGGCCTCCTCAAAGGAGGGCTTAATCAGGTCCTTCAAAATCAGCTTATTTCTTCTTTCCTGCAGTACCCTAGGGCTAAAAATGTGGCAAAAACTGCAGGACTCCTGCAGGTGAATAGCACCAAGACAATAAACACAGATGGAATGCCCATCTGCAATGGACATTTTGTAGCCACATTTCGTAAACTTCTTAAACCTGAAGGGTTTATGTTCTTTCTGCTCTTTAGACATGGTAAACAACCGCACAACTCTCAAGCGACAGACAAACACAAGATAAAGGCGGGAAAACCCAATCAGACTAACGGCCAAGGAAACTCTAATTTAAAGGTTTCTTTGGAGGGAAACTAACCACTGACAAAGCAAAAACCAGCACAATTTTACAAGGGAACAACACTGGAGAGGACTAGGTCCTCTAACTTAAATGGGCCTAGCCCGCGAAACAGAGGGATACCACAAACAAAACACAGTACTCACAAACGCTCACAAGAAACTTGTCAAAATAGAAAACTAGCTATTAGCTTTTACAAGACAACAGACTGCTAAAATACTTAGAAAAAGTATTTGAAAAGGGTACTTAGCCACAGCCAAGCGAGACCACGTCCTAACTCTACGAGTGGCAAACAAGATCTGGGGCTAGGGCGAGGTGCATCTTGGGATACCGGGTTAGCCCAGCCAATTACAGACTTCGTGCTAGAGAAATAGTTGGCCGAGTTGGAGCCAATTCTTGGCTCCGAACCCCGTGAGTAAAGAATGTAGGCGAGATAGGACCACATAACATCAAGAAGTTATGTACTCACCATAAAGTACAGTTTTGTACCTACCATAAATGTAGATGTCCGATAGGTATGCATCTGCAGTCATAACATATGGGTTGTCCTGCCTCAGGTAGCCCTTCGGTCGGCCGGATTCCAAAGTCTGGGTCTGGCCTCGGCTGATGTCGCACTTCACCCGACGTCATAGCTCCTGCGGTATAAAGGCATCAGCCAACGCCATTTTCCTCAGTGTTTCTTGCCCCAGATGCCAGATGCCCTCTAGGAAGGCTAAATTTGGATAAAAGTAGAAAATTCCAAACAGTAGAAATCAAAAAGTATATATATATATACATATATACAAACAAACAAATACACCATAATAGATTCTCCCAGCTAGCTAAGAAAGGTTGTAAGTACCCTAGGAATACCACAGAGGGGAAGGAGGGTGGGTAATCCTGACTGCAGATGCATACCTATCGGACATCTACATTTATGGTAGGTACAAAACTGTACTATGTCCTTCAAGGATGCATCTGCAGTCATAACTATATAATAGATATACCATAGCCAAACTGGGGAGGAGGCACTAAGATAATGATGGTGTAGGTAAGATCCTTTGTAAAACGCAGCTTGCAAAACCTGCTCGGGATCTGGAGTATAAAGGAAGATTGTAATGCTTGGCAAATGTATGCACGAGCTCCAAAAGTAGCAGCTTCTAAAATGTCTTTGGTAGCCACTCCTCATTAGGAAAGCTGTAGTGGTGGCTGTAGCTCTTGTGGAGTGAGGCCTGATATTTTCAGGAGTTGTCTTTCCATGAAAAAAGTAGCAGAATCGAAATGCAATTTCCTATCCATTATGAAATTGTCTGTTTGGAAATTGCTTTTCCTTGCACTCCTGTTGCATATGCTACCAGAAGCTGGTCAGTTTTTCTGCTGGTCTTAGTTCTGTCAGATAGTAGCGCAGGTTGTCTGTGTACATCCAAGGTGTGCAGTAGTTTTCCCCCCTGTTCTGTGGGTTTAGGAAGAGAACATAGGTAAATGAATAGCTTGGTTCAAGGATACCCTGGATACCACCTTTGGCATGAAAGTAGGATTGGTTCTCAGAGACACTCTATCCTGGTGAAGATAAGGAAAGGCTGCACTGCCATTAATGCCTGTAACTCGGGATACCCTTCTTGCTGAAGTGATTGCTAGAAGGAAGGCAGTTTCAAGATAAGAACTGTAAGTCTGCTGATGCTGCTGGTTCAAAGGGGAAGTGTTAATTTTCCAGCACAAAATTGAATTGAAGGATCCCATGCAGGCAGAGGTGGTTTCATTGGAGGTTTTACATTTTTGATCCCTCTTAAAAATTGTCTGAGGAGAGGGTGAGAGAAGATAGGAGGATCCATGTTGTACTCTGCTGAAATTGCTGAAGCATGAATCTTAATGGAAGAATAGGACAGGCCATTGTGGAACAGTTCTGCTAAGTATTCTAGGATGTGTGCTAGATTTGCCAGTGAGACATCTGTCCCTTTGATGCACTCCAAATGAGGAATCTCTTCCATTTGGCTGAGTATGTTTTCCTTTGGAGGAGGGTGGCAGCCTCCAGGAAGGATATCCTCTTGACCCTCTGAGATAAAACAGGATGGTTTTGTTTTATGCATTTTTTCAGGCAGTTAGCTGCAGTTTTCAAGTTTGGATGCAGGGTCTTGTAGTGTGGTTGTTCTACATTAGAAGTAAAGGCCATAGAGGTAGAGGCCATGAGTTCGTCCGAGACATGCTTCTCAGTAACTGGTACCAATGCTGCCTTGGCCAGTCTGGAGCTATCAGAATTACCTTTGGCTGTTCCTCCCTGATCTTCAGTAGAACTTTGTACCTCAATGGGAGAGGTGGGAAAGGCATAAACTGTCAGGGCCTTCCAGCCTGAAAGAAAGAAGTCCACTAGAACTTTGTACAGCAATGGGAGGGGTGGAAAGGCATAAACTGTCAGGGCCTTCCAGCTGAAAGAAAGGGAGTCCACCTCCAGGCTTGTGGGTGGTATTCTCTTGAGCAGAATTTCTTCAGTTGGTGGTTGAGTGGGGGAACAAACAGAGTGGAGTCTATCTCTGGCATTCCCCATTTCTTTGTTATGGTTTTAAAGATGTCTGGATGCAGCATCCATTCGTGATCCATTCATGCATCCGTGGTAGTTCTGCTTAAGCTCTCTGCTAGTAATTTCTCTTTTTCCTCCGAGTGCGAGTCTGGCCTGCAGTTGAATGTTGAGATTCAGGCCTAGGTTCCACAGGTCCATTGCCATCCGGCATAGAGGTAGGAATGCGTGCCTCCCTGTTTGTTGATGTACCACATGACTGTGGTATTGTCCGTCCTTATCAGCAGGTGTCCTTGCTGGAGGAATGATTTGAATGCCTCGATTGCATGCTTCACTGCCAGCATCTCCTTTAGATTTATGTGTAGATTCAGCTGGTCTTGGGACCATAGGCCTTGGATACACTTGTCTTCCATGTGTGCCCCAGCCTAGGTCTGAGGCGTCCGTGGTGATGGTCTGCCTTGGTTGTGGTTTGTGGAAGGCAACCCTCTGTTGGTCTGGCAGGCCTGAGCCACCACAGGGAATTCTTCTTTCAGGCATGGAATGATTGGTATCATGGTTTCTAGACTGTGTCTGTGTTGAGACCATACATTCCTTAGGGGTACTACTGTGTAATTTTTATGCAGCCTGGCATGTGGGATCAAGATTATGCAGGATGCCATGTAACCCAGGGCCTGCAGGACTTTCCTTGCAGTAAGCTGAGTTTGTCTTGTCAATGCCATGAAGTAGACTGGTAGTTGCTTTTTTTTCTTCTGTGAGAAAAGCCATCTGAGTTATTGTGTCCAGTTCTGCACCCAAAATGTTATCCTTCGGATGGCACTAGTCTTGACTTCTGTATGTTGACTGTGTATCCCAAGGCTTGCAGCAGTTGTATGACATAGGCCAAATCCTTTATTATTTTTGTCTTGTTGTCCGCTTGTATTAGGGCAGTGTCCCAGTATGGTAGATTTGAATTTTCTGAGCTCCTGATGTGTGTGTTACTGATGATGCCAGGCATTTCGTGAATACTCTGAAGCAGTAGATAAGCCAAGAGATAGGGCAATGCTGAGAATTGATAATGCTCTGATCCTGCAAGAAATCTGAGGGGTCTCTTCTGCAATCTGTACATATAGGGGGGCAGTGCAGGTGCCTTGGCAGAGAGTCACCAGTCATGACTCCTTCCCCCAACATGGGAAGCGCTGGAAAGGTCCAGCATCTTGAATTTGGTAATTTTAATTGAGATATGTGTTCAGTATCGGACAAGTCGAGAATAGAAATTGGGTTTCTTTCTTTCTTTTCCAAAGACAAGAGGGAGTAGAATGTAAAATCTTTGTCCATCCATAGTAGATGGTACTTTTCTATTGCTCTCATCCTTAGTAAGTTGATTATTTGTTTTAGAGCCTGACTTTTCGCGAGTGGAAGGTTTGGCATTCCTCTCTTTTTTTTAAAGTGTGGAAGTGAAGTGAGCTGTGGAAGTAGTTGTTTGTAAAGTCCATCCATTTTGTCTAATGCAATGCAGTCTTTGATTTTTGAAAAAAAGCTCAATTCCAGCCCAAGTTCCCTTCCAGTTGTTCCTGCGTTAAAGGCATGAATCAAAGTGGAATGAGTGTGTGGAAGTGTGGCCTGCAGTTGCAGCTGCAGCTTAATTAGAGTACTCCTCTGGTTGGCAGGTTGCCACTGATAGACCCCCTGTAGGCCCTTGATTGTGACTGCTCTGCCTCTTGGCGTCTATTTCTGCCTCTCTGTGCTCTGGAGGTGTCTGGAAAGGACCAATTCTTTGAAGGACAATTTCTGCTGAACCTCGGAGGTTGGACCTGCAGAAAATCCTTGACTGTTTGCACAGATTTGCTTTTTTTCCACTTTCTTTAGACCTCCTGTGCAGGAGCCAAATAAAAACTGTTTTTCCATAGGAACTCTAGGGAGTTTAGACTTATGGTCTGGGGGAAGGATTGTTCTTTTAGCCAGGCATGCTCTTGAATCAATGCCTTTTAGGAATCAATGCTCCAGTCACAGAGCTCATCTAAATGAAGCCTACAGTGCATCATAGCCACATTTTAAATGATTATTACTGACCTGAGTTGAGTGTTGTGTACCAAATCCTGAAGGGACTTCACAGTCCTAGGAGAGAGGAGAAGCTTTTTATTCAAGCTGAGATCCTACTTAAAAATTCCATAAGTATAATATCAGCTACTTAGAAATTGACAGTTTAAAGCCTAGCAGAAGAGTAGCAGATGTAACCTACTTTTATCTAATACTCTTGATTCTCTTTCAGAGGGTGAGGGGTTTTTTGGCAGGCAGAGCTGCAACACCCTTAGAGGCCCTGAGAAATGGTTTCTGGGTCTGCAGCATGGGCCTTATACAGAGTGGAAGTGAGAATCCGGGACTGCAATATCTCAGGTTTGGCAGGGGCGGGGAAGGCGGAGAGCAGAACTGGCATCATTGTATGCATTATCAGCAACTGATAGTACAGGAGTGGTATGGGGTAGGCCTATGCTGTGGTAAGTGTAAAGTCCTGTAAAAGTTCCTAGAGATGAAAAAATCCTGACCCTGCCATTGGAAGTGTTCCCTCATTGAGTGTAGAGTTTCCCCCAAATAGAAAATTCTTCGGGGGGAAATTCTTCTGGGGGAGGCAAGAAGGAAGGATCCTCATAAGGTGAGTGGTCCTTCCTGATGGTCTGATAAATCTGATCCATCGAGGAATGATCAGAGGAGAGAGAGGTTCAGGGGTTCAGAGTTCAGCCTTTTTCAGGAGGGGATTTTGAGGCCTGTCTGGGGTGAGGTTGGGATCCCTGTTCAGGCAGGTCCTCCAGCAGGCTGAGAATCTCCTTACTTGAGGAAGGTCTGTGAGAGGAGCTTTTTGTAGGTAAGGGAGCTGGAAAGTTTAGCTGCTTTAGCCCTGGAGAAGGCCTTAATAGACATAGAAGCAGGGGGTCATAGAAACGCGTGCAGGAGTAGAGATGTCCATGGAGATAGTGTGGACAAATTCTTGTGTGCCTGCTTCTTGGTAGGTGTTTCTGTAGCCGACTCGGCGGGGCCTCTGAGGCCTGGTTTAGCCGGAGAAACATCTTCGACGAGAAGGAAGAACCGAGAGACTCTGTTTCAAGCAGAAACGGAACACTCATGGAAGGCCTAACCATGGTTTCAGCGAGAGCAGCGGGCCTTGAGGTCGGTCCTTTTTTCCTTCGTTTTTGGCTAAATGTGTTTTGGCTAAATGTGGCGGCATTTACTATGCAATTTTATATGCAAAAGCGGGACCAAAACTCCGACCGGCGTCTAAGTGTCAAGTAGGTTGGAAAACACAGGCTAAACAAGCTGATACATTAAGTGGTCACGGGCTAAGCAAGGAAGGCGGTAAGAGTGGGAAATCCTTATGGGGTATTTTATGGGGTATTTGTTTCCCAAACAATTAATTTTACTTTACAATCACAGCATGGCTGAGGCAAGAAAAGAGTCCCAGCGGGGTACTTGGATTTAGAAGTCTTGATTGGTGGCTGAAATCTCGGATCTGACCGGCCCGGCGCCGCGAACAGCCAGCGGGCACTGCAGCTTAGCGGCAAGAAGGAAAAGAGAAAATGCGATGCCTTTACCCCGAGGAGCTATGGCGTCGGGTGAAGTCACGACATCAGCGAGAGGTCAGACCCAGACTTTGGAATCCGGCCGACCGAAGGGCTGCCTGAGGCAGGACAACCCATATGTTATGACTGCAGATGCATCCTTGAAGGACATCGTTCGATGTATGTAGTCCATCTCGCCTCACATTCTTACCCATGGGTTCGGAGCCGAATGTCGGATAACTTTTTTAGCTCAAAGTCTTTCTATTGGCTGGGCTAAGATGGTATCCCATGCTGCACTGCTCTCTATCCCCAGATCTTGTTTGCTGCGAGCCCCAGCACTCATTCTCCATGCATAACAACACCTAAGGAAAGGAAGAACAAACCAATAATGAAGGGAGCTCTGAAACCAGACCTAATCTCCAGATCCTCCAGGACGGGGGGTAAGTAAGAATGTGAGGCAAGATGGACTGCATACATCGAATGTTATGGTGAGTACATAACTTCTTGATGTTATGTAGTCCAATCTTGCCTACATTCTTACCCGTGGGACAGCGTCCCCAGCACCTAAATCCTGGGAGGCTCAGTTGAAAATACTCCTGAGCACTGTGGGACCAAAGGAAGACCTGCCCCTAGATACCACATCCAACTTATAATGAGTAACAAAGGTGTGAGGAGATGCCCAAGTAGCCGCAGCACAAATATCATCCATAGACAATCTGGCCTGAAAGGCTGTAGATGTAGTAGAATAAGTAGAGTGAGCCTTCACCCGGAATGGTAAATCTTTATCCCGAGAGGAATAAATGAAAAAAATACAACTGGAGATCCACATGGACAACGTGACTTTGGAGACAGCAGACCCAATTCTGCTTTCCGAAAAGGAAACAAACAAATGATCAGATTTTCTGAGGTCTTTCGTTCTGTGCAAATAAAAGCGTAATTGTCTGTGTACATCCAATTGATGAAATTTGAATTCTGCCTTGTTTGAGAACTGGGGAAAAAGTACTGGCAATTCAATAGATTGATTAAGGTTACTGAGTGACGCCACTTTGGGAAGAAATGAGGGGTTCGGTCTGAGAGAAACCCTGTCCTTATGAAAAATCAAATAAGGGGGTTTGAATGATAAAGCTTGAAGCTCCGAAACGCGTCTGGCTGAAGTGATGGCTACTAAAAAGACAGTCTTCCAAGTTAAGAATTTTAAATCGTATGTGGCTGCAGGCTCAAAGGGGGGAGAAGTAAGACCCTGTAGAACAAAGTTTAAACCCCAAGGCATGACAGGTTCCAATACCGGAGGAAGAAGTAACAAAGTGCCCTTCAGGAAAGCCTTACAAAGTCTATGTGCCATCAGGCTAGGCTCGTCTGCGACATGAAAGGCAGAAATCGCCGCCAATTGGACTTTAATGGTTGCGGCCGCTGAACCCTGGTTAAAGAGCATAGACAAGAACTCCAATACAGATGAAATTGGAGCTGTGTAAGGGTCAATCTTTTTGGTATGTGCCCAGATTGAAAACCTCTTCCATTTTCTGTAATAAATCTTCCTGGTCGAGGGCTTATGAGAGGAAGATAAAATATGAACCACCTCTGGCAAAAAATGATGAAGCCTAACTAATGACGGAAGTGGAGTAGCCAGGCTGTCAACCGGAGGGTCCAAAAAGAGGGATGAAGCTTCCCTGATGTGTGTGTCAGTAAGTCTGGTTGTGGGTCCAGAATCCAAGGAGCGTCCATGAGATAGGGATAGAGAAAGGAGAACCAAATTTCATGAGGCCAGTGTGGAGCAATCAGAATCATTCTGCTTCCCAAGGATTGCGCTTTCTGAATAACCTTTGACAGCAAGGGGACCAGAGGGAAGGAATACAGTAGACCGTGGGACTAGAGTGCCCCCTGGGTGACTCCCCCTGAGGGGGGATCAACGTGAAGTAACTGCTGCATTTGGTGAGGGGGCTGGCAAAAAGGTCGCAGCACAGCTGACCCCACCTGCGGAAGATCTGTTCTGCAACTTAACAGTTCAGGGACCACTCGTAAGGCATCAGAATAGCTCTGCTTAGCCTGTCTGTGATCACATTGGACTTCCCCGGAATGTGCGTTGCCACCAGAAAACGTTGGGAAGACACTGCCCACTGCCACACTCGCATGGCCTCTCTTCAAAGGGGATAAGACTTGGTTCCTCCCTGCTTGTTCAGATACCACACCACTGACATACTGTCTGAGTGGATTGCAATAGTCCCGAGAGGAAGAAAACTCTGAAGTGCTTGCAACACTAGTAGCACAGCTCTCATCTCCAGGACATTGATATGCAGATGCATCTCGTGTTCTTGCCACGTGCCTTGAACTGTCCTGCCTAGATAATGCCCCCCCACCCCATCTGGGAGGCATCCATGGTCATCATGGCAATCGGGGGAGCAGGAACGAAGGGCTTTCCTGCATTCAGGTTGTCGGTGCGAAGTCACCAACTGAGATCCTGTTTGCACCTGTCTGTGAGTAGAATAGGGTGAGAAAGTGGAAGATGTTGGAGACCACTGGGCAAAGAGAAGCCAGTGAAGGAGCCTCATATGTAACTTTGCCAGAGGGACCAACATAATCGTAGCAGCCAATGTCCCCAACAGTTGGAGGACCCATCTTGCCTTCGCTCTTCTCATAGGGAGCAAGGCGTGAACTTGTTGTAGGACTCTTGATTCTTTCCTGTGGTAGAAATGCCCGCATGAGGACGGTGTCTAGTTCGGCACCTATAAAAGTGACATGCTGTGAGGGCAATAAGGCAGATTTTTCCCAGTTCAATGTGATGCCCAACTGTTAACATAGGTTGATAGTAGCGTCCCTGGTCTGAAGTAGTAGATGCCTGGTGGTGGCAGTAAGGAGCCAGTCATCCAGATACGGAAACACTTGCAATCCCTGACGTCTCAAGTGAGCAGTCACCACTGCCATGCATTTGGTAAACACCCTGGGGGCTGTGGTGAGACCAAAGGTCAGGGCTCGAAACTGAAAATGACTGGCTCCCAGCTGGAAGCGTAGGTGACTTCTGGATGCTTTGTCCATCTTTATGTGGTAGTAAGCATCCTTGAGATCGATGGAGCACATCCACACTTCTTTTCCCAACAATGGGAAAATAGACTGCAATGTGACCATTCGGAACTTGGTCTTTTGCACGTGGGTGTTCAATTGGCTGAGATCCAATATGGGTCTCAGGTCCCCTGTCCTTTTCGGCACCAAAAAGAATTTGGAGTATGTCCCTAATCTGATTTGGTCTGAGGGGACATGTTGGATGGCTCCTTTTTCTAGCAGCTTTGAAACTTCTGAAGCTGCGTAATCCCTTTGACTGGGTGGAACATCCAGGACTTTCTTGATTGGAGGGGGATTTGACAAGAAGGGGATGACATAACCTCCAGAAATTATTTGTAGAACCCACTGGTCCTGGGTGATGCCATGCCAGGCCTCCGGGTATAACGAGATCCATCCCCCGACTGGCTCCGGAAACACACAGTCGGGCCTCCCATCAGGAGTGGCAGTAGGGATAACCATGAAAGGAATCACGGTCTCCCACATTGCGGGGGCCTCCTCTGCCCCTAGGGCGGCATCTCCCTGAATAACCACCCCCTCCCCTGCCTCTGGATGGGGGGCACACCTTGTGCACTGGGAAAAATCCTCTGTGATCTCTTGAACCACATTTTGCCACCCCTCTGGGCCTTGGGATAAGGCCTAGAGGGAAGGGAAAAATGGACCCATATGGCAGACAGAGTTTTTCCATCCTGCTCGCACCTGGTAAGAGTGTCTTTCACCTTGGTTCCCAACAAAGAGGAACCATCAAAAGTGGCATCGGTGAATGAAGACCTGAAGGCCTCCACGAAATGACAAATGTGCATCCAGGCCTGCCTCCTAAGAGCAACTCCTGAACTTGCTGCCCTACTCGCTCCTTTGGCTGCATATGAGATTAGCCTCATGGAGGAGTTTGCAATGGAATTGAGAGTAGACATCTGAGCATTGACTGTCTGGGCCACCGCCTCAGAAACGTTACCCATGAGAGTACCTCCAAGCTCCTTGAGGAGATCTCTCTGGAGCTGTGTAAAGTGTGATAAATAATTCAGTGACCGTAAGGTAAAGGTTGCTGAAGAAAAGGTACGCTTCCCATACAGGTCCATGGTCCTAGACTCCTTGTTAGGGGGATGGATTGTGGAAGAAGTCTTGGCTAATTCCTTCTGAGTGGCAGCTGCCACCACCATGGCATCCACAGGGACTCCCTTGGACAGAAATTACTTATCAGGAGGAGCAGACAAAAATTTATTGGGTCTCCTGGGGACTGGTTCCACAGAGTCAGGAGTTTCCCCACACTCTTTGACAAACCAAATCCAGAAGCTCGTCGAAGGGTGGAGATACCCAGGAGGTGGAGGGCTGAGCACCAAAGGCTTTCAGGAAGACCGACTCCTCAGAGGGGGCTTTGGATGGCCAGTCACCTCTTTGTTTCAAAATCTCTAGGATGTCAGAGAAAGAAACATCCTCAGAGGATGACTTAGGGGACCCCTCCAATTCCTCGAGGTTGGTATCTGATGTGAGAGACTCATCCTGGGAATCTATGTGATTCCTCTTGCACGTCTTCTTTCTGGGTGGCTCCTCAGGCAAAAACTCTGAGGGGCCCTCAGAAATGTGGGGACCACGCATGGGGGGGTACCCTGAGGCCTTGGGGCTCCGCTATCTAGAGAAAGATGGTGATCAGAGACCTGCACCAGTGTAGTAGGGGTCAAAATGACCAACCCGCATGATGCCGCTGACGACCTGGCCAGTGCGCTCCGCATGGCCTCGAAGGCTGGTCCCCTCCCCCGAGTCCGAAGAACGACCAGCCTCCGAAGCCACGACAGGAGGCAAACTTCCCTGCGCCGAAGCACCGAGAGGGAGACTAGGAACCGGGAAGTGTCCCGAAGCCTCTCCCTCAGGTCCGACCGAAGAATCCTGGGTCCTGAACCCCGTGGACGGTGATGACGGGGTCGGAGCTGATGTCGGCACCGATAAGCCAGGAGGGGCCATCGGAACCAACCTAGGGACATCACATGGAGCAGAGCACTCTGGCTCTGAAAGCTGAGATGTGCTCGGAGGAGAAAGTATCAAAGCAGGTTGAAAGACAGGCTCCAGAGCCGACTGGGTCGGAGCTGAGAAAAATTTTGCCAGAACCGGTGACTGAAGGTGTCTCTGCACCACTCTATCGATGTCCACATCTGATAAGGTCCTGGAGGATTTACAGGATAGAGAAGGAGATCGAGACTTCCTCTCCGAAGGGGACCTGCGAGGAGGGTATACTGGCCTAATGTTAGGCGATCGGCTCCAAACAGGTTCTAAGAAGATTGGAGCCAAAGCAGGTTCCATAACAACTGACACTTCCTGCGGCCCCAAGGACAATGGAGCCGAGGATGTCGAAGCAGACTTTGCTATTTTCTCCGGTGGCTCCGAGGAGACTGATGGAGCCGGAGATCTCTTTTTTGATTTAGAGGATTTTGCTTAGAGCTGGAAGCACTCTTCAGACCCTCATCAAAGGAGGACTTCAGAAGTCCCTTCAAAATCAATTTATTCTTCCTTTCCTGAAGAACTCTCGGACTAAAGGCATGACAGAAGCTGCACGACACCTGGAGATGAATAGCTCCCAGACAATACACAGACAGAGTGTCCATCGGTAATGGACATTTTATAACTGCACATAGAGCATTTCGTGAAGCCCAAGGGCTTGTGCTCCTTAGTATCTTTGGACATCGTTAACCAACAACAATAAAGCACCAAAGACAATTAATCACTGAATAAGTGGACCAATGGCCAGTCACAAGGCAGGTGTATTTTCTGATCATCTGTATAAAAAGAAATTGTTGTATAAAGAAAGTATCTTTATTTTGAAATATGACACTATTTCCTCGGGGTCAGAATGTAGAATGCAACTGGAGGCTTTTTATCTGATGAGGTTTCTTAATGATTACTGATTAATTGATTAATGTTGATTGTTTAATTGTTTGATGTATTAGGGTATTTAAGCTGTGTTAGTTATGTGATGTTTTATACTCCTTGAAGGCGTTTGCCGAAGCACTAGAGGTACAATAAACTGAGTGCAACAAGTGGATTCTTCGTCTGTGGTTTTTAGTTTTTATTTTTCTTTTTGGTTGGTACAAGGTGGGAAAAAGCCTACAACAAACAAATACCACAAGATCCCTAAGATAAACGATCCAGACACAAACACAAGGGGGAAAGGACTAATACCTCTAATTTAAACGGCTTTTAGTCCTGGTAAAGTTTTATGACACAAGGAAAGCAAGGGGAGAGACTAGGTCCTCTAACTGAAACGGGCCTAGCCCATTGCAAACAGCTAGTGGGATACCACAGAAAAAACTATCAAAACACAACTTTTTACAAAACATGACAAGAACACACAATAGCTATTAAAATAGCTTTATGTTTGCAACAAATTCTCTGACAATGAAGAAAAAGGGTACTTAGCCACAGCCAAGAGCGAGACCACGTCCGAGCTACATGAGCGGCAAACGAGATCTGGGTATAGAGAGCAGTGCAGCATGGAATACCATCTTAGCCCAGCCAATAGAAAGATTTTGAGCTAAAAAAGTTGGCAGAGTCAGAGCCGACATTCGGCTCTGAACCCATGGGTAAGAATGTAGGCGAGATTGGACTACATAACATCCAAATTTCCCTGGGCCAACAAGGGTCAATGAGTATCATGGTGTCTTTGCTTTTGACTGCTTTCTATATGAATCTGGGGATTATGGATAAAGGGAGGGATAAGAATAAAGTAGCCCAGGAGGCCATTGCTTGACAAGAGCATCTCTCAGGGACTCTCTCTCTGGGGGTATTGCAGCAAAGAACTTTCCTGCATTTGGTGTTGGATGGGGAAGCAAACAGTCTTCAGCAAGACTGGCCCCAGTGGCTGAAAATCTGTTGTGCCATCACTGGATTGACAGACCATTCATAAGGCATCAGGATGGACCTCCTGAGCCTGTCAGCAAGGCAAATGATCTTCCCAAGAGTTTGTGTTGCAATCAGAATGTGATGCCACAATCTCATCACTTCCTGGCCATAAGGGGTAAGACCTGATTCTCCCTTGCTTGTTGATATACCAACTAGCTGTTGTGTTGTCCGTCTGGATAGAAACTACAGAAGGAAGGTATTCCTGTAACTTCTACAATGTGAGGAAGAGTGCCTGCATCTCCAAGACGCTGATGTGAAAATCAGTCCCTCCTTAACTGGACCGTCCTCCCCCTTCAATGTCCCATTCCCCACACCTAAGGAGGAGGAGGATAGGGCATATGTCGTCACTACCACTGCAAGTGACTGAAGAACACTGGGTCTCCCAGAATGAACACAGGTAGAATTTAGCTACCATCACAACTATTCCTTGCAGAGGTTGGTTATGACAATAGAGTTTAAAAGAAGCTGAGAAACCAGAGATCACTGAGCCTGTAGAAGCCACTGCAGAATTCTCATGTGAAAACGAGTGAACTGCACATCAGAATAGACTAAGCCATTAGTTCCAGAACTCTGTTGACTAAGACAGCTGTAGAATGACCGGAGTGGAGAATTCCTTAATGTCTGAATTCTGTTTTGTGGAAGGGACACTATGGATGTAGTTATATCTAGGTGACAGCCAATGAACTGAATGGTCTGTGTCAGTTGAAGAAATGACTTCTCATGGTTTATGGATATGCCCAAGGATAGCCAGAGCTGGAACAAGTAGTCCTTAGCATTGAAAAAATGATTCCCTTGTTGGGGTAGACAGGAGCCAGTTGCCTAGCTAGGGGAATACTTGGATCCCTTGTACCCACAGGTATGCTGCTGTGGTGAGACTGAAGGGCAGGGCCTGAACTGGAAGTGGGAGCAAAGGAATCTCTGGGATGCTTTATCTATTTTGATGTGGTGATAAATGTCCTGGAGACCTATACAGAACATCCAGTCATTTGCCTGTAGACAAGACAAAACTGACTGTACCATGACCATCCTAACCTAGGACTTCTTCAAGCAATTGCTTAGAGAACTGAAGTCCAGAATAGTCCTTGCTTTTCTTCAGAACCAAAATAATATCAAGTAAAATCCTGACACTGTCTGATCTTGTGGGACCTCTTGGATATACAGGGGAGTGAGCTGTAAGTCTAATAAAACCATCCTTGTCCTGAAAGGGTGAGTTGGCATGCCTCTGCTGCATTAATTCAAGGATCTTGCCAAAAGTCACATCATCCAGAAAGGACTGGGAGGAGCCCTCTCAATCTTCCAGGTTGGTGCCCAAAGTGACAGTTTCCAATGGAGAGCCAATGTGTCTCCTTTTATATGTCCTCCTCCTTGGAACATTGGGGGGATGACCCAACTCCTCAGAGGACACCTCCCACAATTTGAGACTGTTTTGAGGAGCAGCCCTTGGCTCTGACCAATGGATGTATGATGGAGCTGAGACAGAACAGGGGGACTAATAGGGTGTTGATGACTTTTAAGAAGTATGAGGGTCCAATCTCAGTGGAGATGAAATGATCTTTCCCATAACCAGGAAAGCCGTGCTGACCTTGGGCAGATATGAGGATTCCACCTCAGTAACTGGATTAACTCAATGTGTCAGATCAGATCCATCAGGTAGTAAGCCATTGACTCTGGTTTGATTGCAGACTGTAGGTCTAGGATCAGCTCCAAGACCTGAGAGTCTTGAGAAAAAACAGCATCATGGGATCCACATCTGCTTCTGATGTACTTCAGTAAGATCTGAAGGACCTAAAGGAAGAGGGTGAAGGAAGTGGAGTGGGCATTAGCAATAACTACCTCTCAGATGAAGTCATGCTCAGAAGTTTCTTCAGGGATTTGTCCAGTAGATGAAGCTGAAGAAGGAGAATGAATCAGAGTTGAAGATGACTGAATCCGTGGAAGCCAAAGACAGCTCAGAATCCTCCATTCTTCTATATGGCTTACCTTCTTTAGATTTATGCTTTTCATCTTGCTTATCATTGTCTGAAGACTTCCTGGGCTTCTCTCCCTCTGGATCTGGAGCCAGCCCTTTGATTATTAATTTGTTCTTCCTACCAGAAAGGGCACAAAACCCAAAACCTTGATGAGAGGTCCGTCACTCTCAAGTGCACTACACACAACTCATGTGAGTCTTGGGTGGAATCTTAAGGCTACACCTCTGGCATTTTTGAAGCTCTTTTCTTTATCCATGTTAAGACAGAAACAGCAAAGTGAAAACAGAAAGTATCAACTAGATGGTTGAAAAAACAGCAAAGAATAAATGTTAATGATGCTAACACTATCTTAACAGGAACTAAAGAAATGACTATTTATACTTAAGCAGTAGTAAAATGGCAAGAGTGGGAACTGCATGATCCCAAGGAAGGGAAAATAGAGTAAGGCTTCCTCAAAAATGCAAAAGGGGCTATGACAGTCAAATTATAAAAGTTTTAAGGGCTTTATGTTCTAAAGTATTTTATCATAAATGAAGCAGAATAGCACTTGGCTTTCCCTGAGTTACTAATCCAGATTTGAAATGGCATGGCAGCAAATGAGAGCGAAGGTAAATCTACACACAAGGGCATTGTGGAAAAATAATTTTTAAAGTGGCTCAAGACTGGAGCATTAGCTTTCCAGCTCAGATCAGACATGTAAGTTTGATGATCCGTCAGATTGGATAAACGGAATGAATAGGTTCTAGTATTAAGCTTGAGCAGACCACAGAAAAAGCTCTTTTGATGACAAACAAAAATAAAGGGAGTGAAAAATAATTCAGAAAAAAGGAAAGTGCAGTGGTCAGCAGAGCAGTTCAGAATAGCCAGCCCACCACAAACATTCATGACAGAAGAAGATAGAGTGGTCTCTAACTTTAAAGGATTTTGTGGGCATAATATTAGATGGGTACCTTGCGCTCAGTTCTGCACAGCTTTGGGCGTGTCGGGACTGACTGACACTCAAAATGGGCATGGAAAGACCAGATGACTGGCAGGCATGCTAATTTGCATGTCAGGTCATGTCCAAATTACCAGCAGCGGTTTAATATTCACATACGAAAAATAATTCAAACCCGTAAATGAAAACAGCATTCACAACTGCATTAATTCATGAAAATCACTGCAATACCCTCACAATTCCCATTGAAAAAACTAAAAATATGTCTTTAATCGGAAACAGGGTTACCATCTGAAAAGGTGGCAACCCTAATCAGAAATGCTGTTGAAGGGTGTCCGCAAATAACAAGTTGCTTTCTTAACGAATTGTAGTAATGCTAGTCTGACAGGTTTTGTGAGCATGGTGCTGCAATATATTTTTAATGAAGTCTTGATATGTACGTAAATGTTGTTGCTGGTAGCTCAGTCTGAAATGCTGTTGAAGGTTGTCCATAAATGAACATATGATTTTTGAACTTACGTCGGTGTTGTTGCCTTTTACTTGCGTCTGACTTTTCCATGCCACTCACTTTCAACTACTATACATATGCCCATTGATATTTATTACATTAATTTCCTATACATCTTTCATTCATTGCCACGGTGTCCGTTCATTTTTTAACGTACTTTGATATTGCATGGCAAAGTTAGATATGGCCATCAATATTCATTATAGTAATTTCAGCACAGAAATGAATATTCAGCAGCTGCTCCACTGCCAGGCTGGAGGTGTGGTTAGAGCAGGATTTGCTACTATGCATCTGCGAGGTACCCGTCTAATATTATGCCCTTTTTTTTGGGGGGGGGGATTCAAAAGATTAACAATAAACTGGAGGACTATGAGAAAGAAACTGATAAGCATATCAATCATGTAAAAGAAGTAGTGAATGAGTACTCTGATATCCTGCAAAACTTTACACATGAAAATAAGTACATGAGTTGTTGCATCAGAGGTGCATAGATTAACTTCTGGAAGCTACTGCCATATATCTGGAAGATCTGGCTGGAAGAAAGAACCTGCAAATTAATGAAGTCTGGGAAAGACTAGAGGGGAGTGATTGCAGAGCATTTATTATAAAGCAGTTAGTACAGTGGACACAGATCCCTGAATCACAGATACATGTGGAATGAGCTTATCGCACTGCCAGAGTGCCAGTAACTTCAATCCAGAGTCCTGTGTCCTGTATTACTGAGGTCTGCCACCTTTACACTTAACTCATTAACACTTATGTGGTGCGGAATATCACACGTCTAGCAGCCTACACATATCCTTGCATTCCACAGCATTTTCTGAAAAAGTAACTTAAAAAGCATGAGATAAACAAATGTAAATATTTTGTGAGAAATAAAAGTTATTAAAACTGTACAAATAGTAATGTTATCAGTAAGAAGTATTTTTTACAGTGATATTAATCAGTGCATCCATAGTCTTTCCATAAACAGTATTATACATTATAAGGCACAAAAACCCAGAATTATTATTATTTTATTTTTGTTACAGTTCCGCAAACAAGTTGTCATAACTTGGAAAATGTACAACCTAGGCTAGAAATTTAGTGTTAGAACACTTTTGATACCCAAACATGAGCGTTCACATACTAGCAAGAAATTCACCTCTGAGTGTATGTCTACTGAGATATTTACAGAAATATCAAAACAGAATAAAATACTCCATTAAATACTAACAATCATGGTGAAGTAAACCAATCAGAAATGCTTTACAAGTGTGAATTAAAACACCTGTTACAAGTACAAAGCTAATAAAAGTCATGCATATAATTTACTATTTCTAGATTAAAAGAAGATAAAAATAGTGACATTTAAAACAAGACTTTTATTAGCCTGTAACCTAAGTTGCCACTACATTTCCTTCTGTTCCACGATGTTTTTAAAACATCCACCTCTTACATCTAGTCCAACTTTATCCAACACAAAAAAGTTAAACTTCTTATATTCTCTAAATTCTGACAAATGGTTACTCAAAACTCTTACTTAAATTGCAGGCTTTACTATCACTGCTCTGATATTCTTTTGGATCAGGTTCCTGACACAAAAAATGCATCACATCCATTACATAAAGCAATACAGACCAGCCCTTTGGTATCACAAGTGCATTTAAGTCTAGCATATACAGTCTTTTTTAAGTGTGGTAATGTATCTACCTATATGAATAGAGCAGCAGCATTTACAACTGCCGCATGGATATGTCCCCACTGGTTTGTTATCTACTACCTTATTTAACCTCTACATTTCTATGAAGGGATTCATTCAAGGAAAACCTGATGCCACACAATTAAGTCACCTTTTTTTGTTTAAGTACATATGGAAATATTACTTATTTTCATAATTACTAACAAACTAGCAGTATCCAGTATATTGCGATTTAAATGAACATTGACAATGAATTTTCCTGTCTCCCACCATAACATTTTACACCATATCCCTCAATGACATGTAGGTCTCTCAGTTAT
This sequence comes from Protopterus annectens, assembly GCF_019279795.1. Lineage (NCBI taxonomy): Eukaryota > Metazoa > Chordata > Ceratodontiformes > Protopteridae > Protopterus > Protopterus annectens. The sequence continues at coordinate 1,843,021,455 of NC_056735.1, forward strand.
GAAAATATGAACATAAATATGAATAAGTAACAAACAGTGGTTAATTTATCTACTGCAGGACATCCTAGATTAACAATCTTAGAGCTATTGCATTTGTAACTCCTTGCCCTTTCTAATACTGCATATTATTAGCTGGTAATTTACTTTGCCAAAGAAGCCAGACTCAAAAAAAAAAAAAACAGAGGGGGAGGGGGGAGAGATCTAGATGCCATACAGTGCTATGGGTGTTAAATGAAGGTATACAAAAAGGTGCTATAGGTTTTAATGAGTTAAAAAAACATATCTGTTTGTAAACAAGGGTTTGACTGGAATGTGCAGCCTCAAGAATTTCCTTTGTGCAAGGATATCCAGCAACTATATGAAAGAAACGAGCAATCTTTAGCCCAGTAGAGACAGCTTATAAAATAAAAGGCTGTCATTTTAAGTTCCTGTATCCAACAATCGTTAAAATTTCTATGCCAGAGGGGACAAAATCTTTTTCTGACCCAAAAAAGGCAATCGGAGCACTGGATGGGATGTCTACATCAGAAGGGCTGTGGTCAGTGAGCATTGACGGACAGTTATCAATGGCAGATAAGCAACAGGTTCCATCTACCAGCAGTAGAAAAGCACAGGGATTATTCTCCCTGGTTTCCGTACAAGTCAACAAAGGACAACTGCACATTCTGTTAATGGCCGTGTGTCTTTGGCAGACATGGTTCAGTTGCCAAGTAAAATGACAAATCAGTGAACTCAACTGCACAAAATGGGAGGAGGAAGTACTATGAGAAATAAGTAGGAGGGAGGAGAAGGTTGCTAGTGAGGAGGAGTTAAGGAATGGGAGGAATTATCACCAGAAAAAGGAATGGGGGGACTATCTATAATGCAGCACTTAACCAATACAGGAATTCAGCAATTAATACAAACTGCTGTAGGCATGCAGTCAAGTATTTACAAATCCCTCTGATGTGTAAATGTCCAGCACTGCATCCTCATACCCCTGAAATGGCCTCACGCTGTTACCTGGCCCAGTCATCATAAACCAAGATTCTTGTCCATTAGTTACGCTTTTTTTTTAACAGCATACTGCTCAACTACATTGCACAAGAAATCTGACTGAAGCCAAAAGCACTGGATGAACATAAGGCCAAAATCAGAGTCAGCGTTGCTATACTACTATAAATCCCCTGAAATTAGATCAGGTGCCAACATTTCCATCTCATCTATAGAAAAGTTAGTGGCACCATAACAATAGATGCTGATGTGGACCAGAGTCTTTAAAACCAACATAGCCTGCAGTTCTTGAGTCTGGGACAGGCTTAAAAGAAAGACTTCAGTATCAGTCTTCCATTGAAGAGGAAGAGTTGGTCCTTATATGTGCCCAGTACAGTTCCCAAGAAGACCCTCTCAGTTTCTGCCTAGAACCAAAAAACAGATAGTCTTGCTTTCTGGCTCCAGGCTGGACTTGGGAATACTAAGTTCAAACCCCATACTGATGAGTGGACATCATCCTGACAGCCACTTTAACATTTTGTGGTGCAAGAATACCTGAATAATGCAGTTGTCTAGGTATGGGTAATGTGGATCCTCTTTTGTTCTTAAGTGAGTGAACACTGGGGGTCAGGCATTTGGTATGGACTATGGCTATGCTGGACAGCCCAAATGTAACAGCACTAAACTGGAAATGGTTCTCACTCACATAAACTTGGGAAAATGCCTGTGATCTTAGTAGACTGGGATACACAGGTAGGCATCTTCAGACCCACAGCAGCCAGCAGGTCAACATTCAAAGCAAGTAAAAAAAGATTCAGCAAGATTAGCATTTTTATTTTTTTTTTCATATCCATCTCCTGTGTTCATTTTGGATAGTTCTAGGATCTGTCACAAAGGAATTTCCTTCTTTGGAACAAGAATAAATAATCTTCCTTTTCTGACTTTCAGAAGCATATTCCACTGCTCTGCAGTCTAGTGGCGACTTCACTTTTTTCCAAAGCTAAGCCTGTATGGTCTAAGGAAAGCTGAGGAATATCTGTATTTTTCTGTTGCTTTAGTTTGAATATCTGTAATGATAATCATACAAACTGTACCCCTAAGATATTTTTCCTTCATCCATTTGTAGGACATCAGCTGGAACCATCAGTCATTTCAAAAGGCTAATCTGCCACCCAGCCATGGGAAACAGGGACATGAATGGGGGGAAATCAATATTGTCACAGGGATTCTTGAGTAGATTTCCTTCCCTTACCCTGCTCTCTCCCTCATCCTCTGCCATCATACCAAATTTGCTCTTTCTGAAAAGCCTTTTTTGTTAGTAATGATCTGCACTAGTTTGTTTGCTATAAAAGCAAAAATACTTGTTGGGATAATTCCTGCCATAGTTACAAACTGTGGAGGATTAAACTTCTATTTGACTGATTTCATTATGTTGCCTCGCTCCTCCAGGTGCTGAAAAATTACTTGGGAGGGAATGCTAAACAGCAGATTATTATTTAGGAGTGCATCAAGCAGCTGCTATTTAACATCCTCAGGCAGGGGCAGAAGCCTGATTCATGCATGTCTTGTCAGCACTGTCCAACAGGATACTGCCCTAGCACAGACATTTATGGCACGCAACTGCATTTGAATACAAGCTTATCCAACCGGAAAGATATTTGTGAATGTCTGGCTACATTCTCTTACAAATTCACATCAAAGATATTAAAGGGACATAATTCTCTGTTTATTTAAGGAATTCATATTTAATCCAGATGCCAGCTTGAATCCTTTGATGGCTTCTGAACAGACTTTCACTTGGTCTGCTAAGAGTTCTTACAAGTGTACTTAAATTATTCCTGTACCCTGTAATATCTATGTTTCTGTTTTTTTTTTTTTTTTTTTTTGGTGGTGGTGGTAGGGGGGGGCATGGAGCTATAGAACTGGAATTAGGGATGCAGAATTAAAAGTGCTTTAAAATGCTAGAAGGGAAAGTATGACTGCTAAAGCTTTGTGAACCTGCTTACCCCCACAAGTTACAAACACCTTTTCAGGGAGACAGTGTACTCTTTCTTACCCCAGTTTAAAACACTCCATTATTACATTTAACATTATCATTGAAGGAGAGGAGGAAACATCCTGTAGCAGGGTGCCTGACAACATAGTTTCCTAGACATCAGTAGTAAATCCCATTGGGGGAATTCTGCAATTTGTAAGATGAATATTCTACCTCAAGGTCTGATTCAGTTAAGAAGGAAAGATTCTTTTCGTCTTTTATGGTAATAAGAATACCTGAAACAGATCAGAACTCTATTAGCCTGATATACAATCCTTTACAAAATTTTCTGTAATCAAACTTCTCTGTTCCCACAATGGCTTTTACCTCTTGAGTCACTACTCCTACTATATAAAAAGTACAGTTTTGTACCTACCAAAAATGTAGATGTCCGATAGGTATGCATCTGCAGTCCTTACATATGGGTTGTCCTGCCTCAGGCAGCCCTTCGGTCGGCCGGATTCCAAAGTCTGGGTCCGGCGTCGGCTGATGTCGCCCCTTTCCCCGACGTCAGAGCGCCTGGGGTATAAAAGCGTCAGCCGACGCCATCTTCCTCAGTTTTTCTTGCCCCAGATGCCAGGTGCCCTCTAAAGAAGGCTAAATTTTGGAGAAATGAATAAATTCCAATCATGCACAACAATAAAAAACAAATACACCATAAAAGATAACCCCAGCTAGCTAAAATGAGGGATAGGTACCCAAAGAATACCACTGAGGGGTAGGAGGGAGGGAAAATCTGACTGCAGATGCATACCTATCGGACATCTACATTTATGGTAGGTACAAAACTGTACTATGTCCTTCAAGGATGCATCTGCAGTCCTTACATATGGGTAGAATACCATAGCCAAGCTGGGGGAGGTAGGACCTAAGAAAAGGATGGTGTAGCTAATATGCCCTGCAGGACTGCAGTAGCAAAGCCTGCTCTGGATCTGGAATATAAAGGTAAGTTGTAATGCTTGGAAAATGTATGCACAGAGCTCCATGTAGCAGCTTCTAAAATGTCCTTTGTAGCCACCCCTCTTAAGAAGGCTGTGGAGGTGGCTGTTGCTCTGGTGGAATGAGGTCTGATGTTAGCTGGCACAGCTTTTCCATGAAAAGAGTAACAGAATCGAATGCAATTTCCTATCCATTTTGAAATTGTTTGTTTGGAAATTGCTTTTCCTTGTACACCAGCAGGATATGCTACAAACAGTTGGTCAGTTTTTCTGTAAGGCTTAGTTCTGTCCAAGTAGTAGCGCAACTGTCTGTGAATGTCCAGGATATGCAGAAGTTTCTCTCCTTTATTTTGTGGATCTGGAAAGAAAGTAAGCAGGTGGATAGCTTGGTTCAGTGAAACCCTGGATACCACCTTTGGCATGAATGAAGGATTGGTTCTCAAAGAGACTCTGTCCTTATGGAAAATGAGAAATGGTTGTACTGCCATGAGGGCCTGTAACTCAGATACTCTTCTTGCTGAGGTTATGGCCAGAAGGAAGGCAGTCTTCCAAGACAGGAATTGCAGTTCTGAAGATGCTGCTGGTTCAAAGGGAGGTAGAGTTAATTTTTCCAACATGAAGTTAAGGTCCCATGTAGGCACTGGTGGTCTCCTTGGAGGGTTGATGTTTTTTATCCCTCTTAGAAACTGCCTTAGCAGAGGATGAGAAAATACAGGTGGATCAGTGTTGTACTCTGCTGAAATAGCTGAAGCATGAATTTTTATGGATGAATAAGAAAGGCCATTATGGAGCATTTCAGCCAAGTATTCAAGGATATGTGGAATGCTCATCACTGTCGGATCCTGACCCTTTGCGGTGCTCCAGGTTCGAAATCTTTTCCATTTTGCTGAATATGCCTTTCTTGTGGAAGGCCGCCGAGCTTCCATGATGATATCCTTTACCCTCTTGGATAGTTTATCCTGGCGAGGAGTCAAGGTATTTTCCAGGCTGTCAGCTGCAAGGTTTTTAGACTGGAGCGCAGAGTTTTGTAATTGTGCTGTGTCAGAAGAAGTGGCCATTGTGGTAGGGGCCACGGTTTCGTGCGTGACATGCTCTTTAACAGTGGGTACCAGTGTTGTCTTGGCCAGTCCGGAGCTATCAGAATCACTTTTGGTTGCTCTGTCCTGATCTTCAGTAAGACCTTGGTCATTAACGGAAGAGGTGGGATTGCATATACTGTTAGAGCCTTCCAGCTGAAGGATAGGGCATCCACTTTGCATGCTTGAGGATGGTATGTCCTTGTGCAGAATTTCTTCAGTTGATGGTTGTGGGGGGAGGCAAAAAGATCTATGTCCGGCCTTCCCCATGCTTGTGCTATCTGAAGAAAAATGTCTGGATGCAACATCCATTCGTGTGGATCCATGTTGTTTCTGCTTAGGCTGCCCGCCAGTACATTGTCCTTTCCTGGTACGAACTGGGAATGCAGCTCTATATTGAGTTTTAGGGAAAGTTCCCAAAGATTCATTGCCAGCCTGCAAAGAGGGTAGGAATGGGTACCTCCTTGCTTGTTTATGTACCACATAACTGTGGTATTGTCTGTCTTTATTAGCAGGTGACCTTGATGCAGGAAATGTTCGAAGGCCTCGATTGAATGTATCACTGTCAGCATTTCCTTTTGGTTGATGTGAAGGCGCAATTCCTTTTGTGTCCATTGCCCTTGAATACATCTGCCCTTCATGTGCGCTCCCCATCCATGGTCTGAGGCGTCCGTTGTAATGGTTTGGCTGGATTGAGGCTTGCTGAAAGGCAAACCCATGTTTGACTGGCTTGCTTGTGCCCACCACAGAAATTCCTTTTGGAGGCATGGAATGAGGGGGATCAAAGCTTCTAGGCTGTGACTGTGTTGAGACCATAGACTCCTTAGGTACCATTGTAGTTTCCTCATATGCAGCCTTGCTTGTGGAATCAGAAGAATGCAAGATGCCATGAAACCCAGGGCCTGCAGGATTTTCCTTGCAGTCAGCTGGGTTTGTGTTGTCAGTTTTCTGAAATAATCCGGTAATTGTTCTTGTTTTTCTTCTGTGAGAAAAGCCATTTGGGTGTTTGTATCCAGCTTTGCACCCAGAAAAATTATTTGTTGGGATGGAACAAGTCTTGATTTCTGAATGTTGACTGTGTATCCCAAGGCCTGTAGTAGGCGGATGGCATAGTTAAAGTGTTTTACCAATGTTTGTTGGCTGTCCGCTTCTATAAGGCAGTCGTCCAGGTATGGGTATATTTGAATCCCCCGAAGTCTGCAATGTGCAATTACTGATGCCAGGCATTTCGTGAATACTCTGGGCGCAGTAGATAAGCCAAAGGGCAATGCTGAGAATTGATAATGCTCTGAACCTGCAAGAAATATGAGGTGTCTTCTGCAACTTTGTCTGATAGGGACATGCAGGTATGCCTCCTTGAGGTCTAGAGTTACCAGCCAGGACCCCTTGCCCAGCATGGGAAGGAGTTGCTGTAAGGTCAGCATTTTGAATTTTGGCACGATGAGGTAAGTATTCAGTGCGGACAAGTCCAGAATAGGTCTCCATTGCTTTTCTTTTCTTGGAACAAGGAATAGTCTGGAATAAAATCCTTGGCCTTGTTCTGTGTAAGGAACCTTTTCTATTGCCTTCATTTGTAGTAGTTCGGAAATTTACTTGAAAGCCTCTGCCCTTTGATTTAGTGGCAGGTTTGGCATGCCTTGTCTTTTTGGTAATGTATGAAAATGGAATCTGTATCCTTTGTCTATTATTTGCAGAATCCATTTGTCCTTTGTAATACTGTACCAATTTTCTGAGAATAAAGATAGCTTTCTGCCCAAAGGTGCTTCCAATTGAGCCCTGGTTGGCGGAGTCAAAGTCAAGTCATTGAGTTTGTCCTTGTGCAGCAGTTTAAGGTCCTGCACTACCTCTCTGGTTAGGAGGCTGCCATTGACGTCCTCTGTAGGAGCCTCGAGCTTGCCCTCTACCTCTGGCACGCCTGTTTTTGCCTCTTTGAAATCTGTCTGTGTCTGGAAAGGACCAATTCTTAGAAGGCCAATTTCTGCTGGATCTTGGTGGTTGGACCTGGAGAAAATCTTTGACTGTTTGTACTGATTTAGCCTTTTCCTCAAATTTCTTTAAGACCTCTTGAGCCGTGGAACCAAATAACTTTTGTTTTTCCAGTGGTGCATCCAGAAGCTTTGCTTTAACATGATCTGGCAGTGTTTGTTCCTTCAGCCAAGCATGTCTACGCATGACTGCACCTGTCATTGCTGACCTACATGAAGCTTCCAATGCATCATAACCACACTGTAAGAAATGGTTGCTAACCTGCTGAGAGTTATGCACCAGATCCTGAAGCGCCTTGCGGTCTAGGGGTTCAGGCGAGGATAGTTTTTTATGCAATTCATCTAACAGATACTCTTGATACTGTATCATATGGAATTGACAATTTAAAGCTCTCATAGAAAGAGTGGAAGTAGTATACACTGTTTTACCCCATCTCTCTAAAGCCCTGGATTCCCTTTCAGAAGGAAGTGGATTCTTGGCAGTGGTGGTTGTAACCCCTTTAGGGCCCTGGGAAATAGTTTCTGAGTCAGCAGAGTGGCCCTTGTAAAGGTATAGATGTGAGTCCGGGACCCAATAGCACCTGTCAGGTTTGACAGGAGCCGGAGGAAGGGAGTCAGGGGAAGTACTAGACTCAGAGTATGCATCTTCTATAACACTTAAAACAGGAGGAATAGACAAAGGTCTATGCTGAGGTAAATGTAAAAAAGTCCTTAACCTCTTCCTGGAATCAGAGAATTCCTGGCCTTGCCATTTGAAATGCTCTCTCATGGAGTGAAGGGTCTCCGCAAAGGAAAATTCTTCAGGGGGGGAGGCCGAGGGAATAGATTCCTCTGCATCAGAATCCTCATAGGCCGGAAGGACCTCCTCCTGGTAGTCTGAAAGGGCAGAGTCATCTGAGGCTTCATCTGAAGACTGGGGATCTGTCTGCTCAACCCTGGGCTTTTTGCCTGGAGGTGGATGAGAGCCCCTGTTTGGATGTGGCTGAGAGCCCCTGATTAAGGAAATAAGGTCTTCAGCCAAACTTAAAATTTGTAAACCGGTAGTGGATCCCTGAGGAATAGCCTTGGGAGGGAGACTTTTTGGCTGTTCAGCAGCTTTAGCCCGTGTAAAGGCCTTAATGGACATGGATACAGGAGGCCTGGCTGCCCCACGAGCTGGAGTAGTTTTATCAACAGAAATGGTGTCGGATATTTCCTGAGCACCGGTTTCAGACGGTAATTCTATGACCGACCTAGTGATGGCCTCCGGTACCGAAGTTACCGGCTGTGCGGTGTAGTCGGTCGGAAGCGGTAGAGATTCGGCTTCAGTAGAGACTGAGACACTCGCGGTAGGCCTAGGCGTGGAGTCGGATGAAACCGCGGACCGCGTGTGTCGGTCCTTATCCTTTCGTTTTTTGGGTAAATGAGCTGTCGGAAGCTCCGACGGCATGATATAACAGAAATTGTCCCCAAAAAATTCCACTGCAAACTCTGCCCGACGCCTAAGACTGCGCTTATTGAAGGAAGCACAGGCTGAACAGGCCGAGACGTCGTGGTCTGGGCCTAGGCAGGGTAAGCAGTAAGAGTGGAAATCCTTATGAGGTATTTGTTTCCCACAAGATAAATTAGAAGTTATGTACTTACCATAACGTTCCATCTGAGTAGGTGGATTCATTTGTCTGCAACCTGTGGGTATGGATCCGAACCGGCATGGTTTATCCAGCTATGGATCCGAGCTCATAGCTCCTCCCCTCACCCATAATGCTCTGCTCTCCCTACATGACCTCAGATCGAGTTTGCCCTGTACCAAATACCCTAACCAAAGGGTAACACATCCTATGCAGGAAACTGACAAAGCCAGGGGGATAGGAGGGCGAGATGGTTGCAGACAAATGAATCCACCTACTCAGATGGAACGTTATGGTAAGTACATAACTTCTAAATCTAAAGTAGGAGAATTCATTTGTCAGCAACCTGTGGGGCAGAGTCCCCAGCTACCTGAGTCTTGGGTGGCCATCATGGAAGGATATTCCGGAGCACCGCGGAGCCAAAGGATGCTCTACCTCTAGACGTGATATCCAGCTTGTAATGAGAAATAAAGGTATGAGATGAAGCCCAAGTGGCTGCTGAACAAATGTCATCCAGAGGAATCCTAGCCTTAAAGGCCGCTGAGGTAGAAATAGACCGGGTCGAATGAGCATGGACTCCTTCCGGTGCGGACCTCCCGGAAGCTTGGTAAGCTAATAGAATACACTGGGAAATCCAGCGTGACAAGGAGACTTTGGAAATTGGTTTACCCAGATTGAATTTGTCCAAGGAAATGAACAATTGGTCGGATTGCCTATGACCAGCTGTCCTGTTAAGATAAAAACGAAGCTGCCTGTGAACATCCAAGGAATGCAGCTTGTATTCGCTTTTGTTCTGATATTTAGGAAAGAAAACAGGGAGGTTGATGGACTGATTAATGTTCGCTTCTGAAGCTACCTTAGGAAGAAAGGAGGAATTGGTCCTGAGGTACACGGGGTCTGGATGGAAGATCAAGTAAGGCGGTTTCATGGACAGGGCTTGAAGTTCAGAAACTCTCTTGGCTGAAGTAATGGCTACTAAAAATGCAGTCTTAAGAGATAAGAATTTCAGGTCTACTGTGGCCGAGCTCGAAGGGGAGCGGTCAAGGCCTGAAGAACCAAGGAAAGATCCCACGGTGGAACCGCCTGCTTGACAGGGGGTCTAAGCAGAAAGGTGCCTTTTAGGAATATTTTACATAATTTGGCAGACATAAGAGGCCCAGAGTCATGACCAACATGATAATGAGAAATGGCCGCTAGCTGAACTTTGACTGTGGAACTACTGGCGCCATCATTAAAAAGAGTAGTAAGGAAGTCTAGAACCAAAGGAAGGGGAACCGTGAAGGGATCTAGACCTTGCCGCTCCGCCCAAATGGAGAATCGCTTCCATTTACTGCGGTAAATTTTTTTGGTAGAGGGTTTATGAGCTGCTACCAGAATGGCCTTAACTGGAGACGAGATACCAGGAGTCCTGATTAGGAGTGGAACTGGAGCAGCCAAGCAGTCAGCTTCAAGTTGCCCAGGTTCGGAGTTGGTAGGTTCGATGGGTGTGATATCAGATCCGGAATGGGATCTAGAATCCAAGGTGGATTCACTGAGTGAGACCTCAGGTAAGGGAACCAGATCTGCCAAGGCCAGAATGGGGCTATGAGGATCATTCTGCACCCCAACCGAGAGGCTTTCTGAAGTACCTGGAGCATCAGAGGCAGAGGGGGGGTATGCGTAAAGAAGACCGGGAGGCCAAGCATGGACCAGAGCATCTCTCGGGGAATCCCCTGGAGGAGGGATTAGAGTGAAAAAACTGTCGGACTTGGTGTTTAAGGGAAAAGCAAAGAGATCGCAACAAGGAGTTCCCCACTGTGCGAAGATACGTTTTGCTACTTGAGCATTGAGAGACCACTCGTACGGGGAGAGGACGGTGCGACTGAGCTTGTCCGCAAGGATGTTGGACCGACCCGGAATATGCATTGCGATGAGAAAGCGGTTGGTGGAGATCGCCCATTCCCACACTCTCATGGCTTCTCGACATAAAGGGTAAGACCTGGTTCCCCCCTGTTTGTTGATGTACCAGACCACCGACATGTTGTCTGACTGAATCGCAATTGTTCCCAGGGGAAGAAAGGCTTGAAGTGCTTGCAACGCCAAGAGCACCGCCCTCATCTCCAGAACATTGATATGCAGGGAGGTCTCTGAGTCGTTCCACGTGCCTTGGACCGTCCGGCCTGCAAAATGCCCCCCCCACCCGAGGCGGGAGGCGTCCGTGGTCACTGTGGCAAGAGGGGGAGATGCACAAAAGGGGCGGCCTCCGTGGAGATCCTTGGAATGGAGCCACCACAAGAGAGACCGCTTGCAAGCCTTGCTGATTGCAATGGGGTGATGCAGGGGGAGAGAAAGATATGACCATTGTACTTGAAGCGTCCACTGAAGTACCCGCATGTTCAAGCGGACGAGTGGGAGAAGAGAAATCGCTGCTGCCATGGACCCTAGAGCCCTCAGGACCAATTCCGCCGGAACCGAGCTGGAGTGGAGGATGGCCTGCACCTGGAGTCGCAGATTCCGAACTCTGTCAGTTGTGAGAAAGGCTCTTAACTCCCTCGTGTCTAACCTGGCTCCTATGAATTCTATCAACTGAGTAGGGACCAGGTTGGACTTTCCTACGTTTATTGTGATGCCTAGCCAGGGAGCTAGATGAAGAAAGGAGTCTCTTGCCAAGAATAGTAGATGCCTTGTTGGGGCGGTGAGAAGCCAGTCGTCCAGGTACGGAAAGACCTGCACCCCCTGAAGCCTCAGGTGGGCCGCAACCACTGCTAATACTTTGGTGAACACCCTGGGGGCTGTGGTGAGACCAAAGGGAAGGACCCTGAACTGGTAGTGACTGGCTCCCAGCTGGAAGCAAAGAAACCTCCTGGACCGTCTGTCCATTAGTATGTGGTAGTACGCATCCTTGAGGTCTACAGAGCACATCCAGTGATTCTCTCCCAGAAGGGGGAGGATGGATTGTAAAGTGACCATCCGGAACTTCTCCTTGGGAACTGCCAGGTTTAATAGGGACAGGTCCAGAATGGGTCTTAGGTCCCCTGTCTTTTTTGGCACTAAAAAGAACCTGAAGTAGAACCCTGATCCGATCTGGTCTGGGGGGACGGGCTGGATGGCTCTTTTCCTCAGCAGATAGCCAATTTCTGCTGAAGCGGCCTCCCTCTGATCGGGTGGAACGTCGGGAAGGGATTTTAGTTTTGGGACGTGAAGATATGGAATTTTGTATCCTCTGGATATAATCCGGAGGACCCAGCGGTCTGATGTTATGGACTCCCATGCCGCTTTGTGCTCCGAAAAATGTCCCCCGACTGCCTCCAGAGTGGAGCAGTCGGGCAACCCCTCAGGGTTGCTGCGCGGGCCATTCAGAGAAAGGTTCTCTGGACCCGAAATTCCTGGGAGCCCCTCTGCCCCTGGGGCGGCGTCCTCCCTGTCCTCCTCTGCCACGGAAGGACTGGTTGTCCGGAGCGGGTTGGGATTGCTGCGACTTCCGGAACCACATCTTCTTCAGGCCCTTTTGGTTCCTAGAGTAGGACCTCTGGGGCACAGAGAAGCGGACTACAACAGCAGACAGCGTCTTCCCATCCTTCTCGTTCTGGACCAAGGTGTCGAGAACCGTCTTGCCAAAAAGGGCAGAACCGTCAAAGGGGGCGTTCGCGAATGACGCCTTGAAGGGCTCCGTGAAATCGCAATGGCGGAGCCAGGCCTGGCGTCTCGTGACTAGGCCTACTCCTGCAGCTCTAGCGGCTCCCTCAGTAGCATGGGAAAGTAACCGCATAGAGGTATTGGAAGAGTGGCCATACGGGTGGAGTGCAAAAGTTTCTCCTCCTCCGACATGGACTCCGGGGGGGATGCAGTGTATTCTTTGATAAGTTCGCTCTGCATCCTAATGACATGTGCCAGATAGTTGAGCGCCCTCACTGAGAAGGTCGCTGAACTAAACATTCGCTTCCCCAAGCGGTCCATCATCCGAGACTCCTTCCTCGGAGGATGAACTGAGGGACTCTCTTGAGTGAGTTCCCTCTTAGTGGCTGCTGCCGTCAACATGGCATCTACCGGGGGTCCCTTGCTCCAGTGGGCACGGTCAGCAGGGGGGCTAAGAATCCTGTCCGGCCTCTTGGGGATTGGCTCCACGGTGTCCGGTTCCTTCCACGCCCTGGTGGTAATGAGGTCCACCAGGGGGTCGGCAGGAGGGGACACCCAAGAGGTAGACGGGCCCGCTTCAAATGCCTCCAAGAACACGGACTCGTCCGAGGAAGACTGTGGGGCAGACCACCCACCTCTTATATGAAGCATTTCCATGATGTCTCCAAAGGAGACATCCTCGGGGGGTGATCTTGGGGAGCCTTCCCCTTCCTCCAAGTCCGTGTCTTCAGTTAAAGACTCGGGGGAGTCTATGTGCCTCCTCTTGCACGTGTGCTTGCGAGGTGCTTCCTCGGGGCTGTCCGAGGAGCCCTCAAGCAGTGTCAGTTCCAAAGGAACTGCTTGGGGCATTGAAGCGGGCTATCCCAGTGGCGGGTGGCGGAAGCCTGACCCAGAGCAGATGGAGTGCGGACGGGCGAAGCAAGTGCCGGGGGTCCGGATGCCCTCAACAGAGCCCTCTCCACTACATCAAAATCCGAAGGGGAGCTGGCCTCAACCAAAGGATCCGAAAGTCAGCTCCCCCTCGGATCCGAGGAATGGATCGGAGCTGGCGCCGAGCCCCTCGGATCCGAGGGACCAGTGCGCTCCGACACGGACGGCGCCGAAGGCACACTGAGTCCCCCGGCTCCGAAGCTCGGACCAAGGCTCTGAGAGGTCGGATCCGAAACTATCGAGGGAAGGGTCGGATCCGAAGTACCTAGTACTGTCGGCGCCAACCCACCCTCGGCTCCGAAGCTGCCCGGCTCCGAGCCCAGGTAGCAGGTCGGAGAAGGAGCTATGGGCTTGAAAAATGGGGTCGAGCTCCCCCCCGGGGGGGGAGGCAGGAGCACTCCCATCTGCATCTGGGCCTGGATGAACCTTCGCATCATCCGGTCCAGATCAGCGTCGGATAGGCTATAGGTGGACCTCGATGAGGCTACCGAGGTAGGCCTTGAGTACCGCCTCGATAGCCTCGAAGGAGGTCGGGTCTCCTCCTCCTCAGGCCCCGGTGAAAAGGATGGGGACCGGAGCCGAGGAGGAGGAGAGCCAGCAGCCAGAGAGGCCGGAGGAGAAGCCCGCTTAGCCGGCGGGGCCGAGACAGAGGTCTTGGCCCGCCGCTTGTGGTGCTTCTCTCTCTGGTCCTTCTTCCTGGCTTCCCTCTCCTCCGAACCCATAGAGGGAGTTTGAATCCCGGGAGGAGGAGGGAGAGCAGGTAAGGCAGGAACCGCCGAAGCGGTAACTACCAACGGGGCGGAGGCCGAAGCCAAGTCCGGGGGCAAGAGTCCCGCCAAGACCAGCTTTGACCTCCGCTTCTTCAATGCCCTGGGGTTGAACCCTGCACAGATTGAACACCCAGAGGTGAGGTGTTCAACCCCAAGGCATCGAACGCACCGAGTGTGGCCATCAGCAGGGGATAGCTTATGGCCACACTCTGAGCATTTTGAAAAGATTGCCTTTGGGGCCTCAGACATTTTTACTAATCCTTTTTTTTTTTTTTTTTTTTAAACAAAAGGAAAGTTAAGATAAATTAACCACTCACACAGAAGCCCCCAAAGAATCCACACGCACACAAGCTACGATACCAGCGAGGGGAGGGTACTATAAAGATAACCAATTTAACAAAAAAATTAACTTAAGAGAGGGAAAACCTAAAACTTTCACACAAAAAATTATTTTTTGACAGAAATTCCTTAGTAAAGAACCAAAATTAGCACTCAGCTGACAGGAGCTCAAAATCCAGCTGTCACCATGAACGCGGCAAACTAGATCTGAGGTCATGTAGGGAGAGCAGGGCATTATGGGTGAGGGGAGGAGCTAGGAGCTCGGATCCATAGCTGGATAAACCATGCCGGTTCGGATCCGATATCGGATCCATACCCACAGGTTGCTGACAAATGAATTCTCCTACTTCAGATCAATTATTAACTTTAACTGTTTGATCTGACATCGGCTGAGGCAAGAAAGAGTCCCCAACGGGGTACTTAGCTTTTTTGAAGACTTCGGTAGCTGAAATCACAGGAGCTGGCCGACCGACACTTGCGAACTGCTTCTGCTTTGGGCACCTTGCGGCAAGAAAGACTGAGGAAGATGGCGTCGGCTGACACTTTTATACCCCAGGCGCTCTGATGTCGGGGAAAGGGGCGACATCAGCCGACGCTGGACCCAGACTTTGGAATCCGGCCGACCGAAGGGCTGCCTGAGGCAGGACAACCCATATGTAAGGACTGCAGATGCATCCTTGAAGGATATTGCATATCATTTCAACAACTACCTTCTCTATTTTGCATCTGACACCTTTTCTCATTCTTCCAACTCTTCTAGTTTACCCCCACTATTGCTAATGTGGACTTGCAAATGATTACTTCTGCACAGCCGCTGAATCCATGGACATTGTTGACAGACATACCTGCAACGTCTTCCCCAGCAGTAGCTGTTCTTGTTTTTAGCATTAAGAGAAATCTGTGGAAGAACACCTACCAGATGCCAGAAGAACCATGGTTGAAAATAACTCATACACATACTTGAAACAAAGTATGCTATAGGTGAGACCAGGACCTTGTAAGGTTGAACAACAATAGAGTGTATGATATGCATCTGGAAAGTAAACACCTGGGGAAATATTACAGCGGAACAGTTATTAATAACAAAAAGTGAAATTATAAGAAAAGTCAGATGACCTCACAACAGGAAAGCAATTAAGATACAAAACAGAGGACTATGTGTGAATCTATATATACAATTACAGGCATTACTAGCAGAATGCAGGAAACTTCTAGCCCACTGTACAATTAGTAATGTTCCATATTATGCACGGTGGAGTTCTGAAGACTTCTTTCTTCTTCAGGCCATAATCAATTGAGACAAGGGCAAATAAAAAGGTCCAAGTCTATCAGAAGCAGCAAGGCAATTACAGCATTCATAGGTCACTATCTGAATAACCTGGCTTTACAGGTGTATTAAACATATTATTTCTCTGATTTATTGGATTGTGCCCTTTCTTACCTGTGCTGTCTAAAACAGTACATTGGAAAGCATTAAAGATACTTTACTGAGTATTTCAGTAAACTAGTAAAATCCAGTAGGTAGTGTGATATATTTGAAAGAAATGTACACAAATGGAGAAAACAGTTCAGTAACAACTAACCACTACCCTGCCATTAACTGGGAAAACTACTCATGTACCAACACCTTTGCCCAACGGTTCTTGGAATTCATAAATTCCAATGCCCTGGATCAACTAATCCATAGTCCCACCAGGGGCTACAATATCCTAGACCTGGTCATTACCAACATGGGAAATCGATGCTCCACACCTATGGTCACCCCCTCGTTAGTCAGGTCTGACCATAAGCTAATCACCCTTAACATCCACATCCCACCCCCACACCCAGTAAGGAAACCTCCATAAAAAACTTCTCCAAAGCCAACTTCATGCTACTCAAGTCAGAAGTGACAAACTTCATGACACCCATACAGACGGGAACAGAAAGTTCAACTGCTGAATCTTACACTAAGGCACTGTACGAGCACATCCACTCATGCAATGAATCATGCCATCCCAAATAGAACCAAGATGCTCTCATCCAAAAAAATGAAGCCAATCTGGTGGTCCCCTGCCATAAACAAACTTTACAACAAAAGGAAGAAACTGTTGCAGAAAAGAGGAAAATCCCAGGAGGCATAAAACTTCCTTACCAGCCTCAGTAAGAAACTGAGATCCCTCATAAAATCCTCCAAAGCTAGTTATGAAAATAAAATTGCCAAAGATTCCAAAGACAACCACAAGGCATTCTATAACTATGTCAAGAATCTACATGGCAATGCTCAGATATGCTCTGAGCTAAAACAGAATTACATTAAATATACTGATCCCAAGAATATTGCCAATATACTGGCAGATTGATTCAGTGCTAACTTCACCCCCCCTCTCACCCCCTAAATGGCCCATCTCAATAGCGGAAGATTGCCAAATTCCAGTAATAACGGCCACACAGGTAAAAAACGCACTCTCCAAAGCTAAGAATACAGCATCCATGGGACCAGATGACATCTCGGGCTGTGTACTATATGAACTACAATATGAACTGGCACCTCACCTAAGTGTCATGTTTAATCATAGCCTCACCTCAGGTTTCGCGCCCATTGAGTGGCGCAGAGCTACAGTTATCCCACTCCACAAGGGGGGATCCACCTTGGATCCCAGAAACTACCGTCCCATCAATCTGACAAGCCTTATCTGCAAGGCCATGGAGTGTATTATCATGGAAATTATAAACAAAGACATTGGCAACCTTCAAACAGTGGACCCCACCCAGTTTGGGATCGTGAAGGGACGATCTTGTCTCCTGAACCTGATTGACTTCTTCGAATCAGTCTCCAGAGCCATGGACAAGGGTAAGGTGGTCCACACACAGCCTATCTAGACCTTGCCAAGGCCTTTGACACCATCCCCCACTCTGGAATCATAGACAAACTTACTAAGCTGGGCATTAATCCCTACGTCACCCAATGGGTTGCTAACTGGCTTACTGATAGAACCCACACTGTAAAAGTAGCCAACTCCAAATCCAGCTCCAGACAAATGACAAGTGGAGTACCTCAGGGTTCAGTCCTGGGACCGCTCTTGTTTGGTATCTACTTCTCTGAAGTACAGGCCAACACTAAGGGACCCTGGATAACAAAGTTCGCAGATGACTGCAAACTGGGAGCCATTACTGAATCCCCAAATGATGTGGATACTCTACAAAAGGGCCTTACAGAAACAGATGCTTGGTGCCAGAGCCATGGGCTCAAGCTCAATGCCAAGAAATGTACAGTTATCTCCTTTGGGAAAAAACATGTACCCGTGAATTACCATATAGGTGGCAGTACACTAAACACCGAAAGTGTGATAAGAGACTTGGGGACACAGGTGGACAGTGGTCTCACCTTCAATAACCACATTGTCACAACAGTCATGAAATCCTTTCTATGTGGCACACCTCATCACTAAGGGCTTTTCATCCAGAAAAAAGGAGGTCATTGTCCCACTGTACTCATCCCTCATTAGACCCATTATAGAATACAACACCCCGTTTGGTATGTACCTCTCAAGACATCTGCAACAACTGGAAAGGCCACAGAAATACCTCACTGAAAGAATCACAGGCCTAAAGCAGATGCCCTACGCTGACCACCTTAAAAAACTCCAGCTATACTCTGTCACATATCGTCTACTCAGAGGCGATCTCTGCTTAACATACAAGGCCATGTCAAACCCAGAGCTGTTGGACATGCTACACTTAAAGAAATCCCAATCCCTCAGAGCCACACGCTCCAGGGATCTAAACCTTGTCATCACAATAAACAAAACATGCTGGAGGGATAGGTTCCTGACCCAAAGACTCCCCATACTCTGGAATAGATTGCCCATACATGTCAAGCAGAGTGCCTCTTTGGCCCTCTTCAAAAGGAACCTTGACGATTGGATGGAAGAAAGGAAATTCACCCCGGGGATCACGTCAGTCACCCTGCTAGACAGGGGTCCAGGGAAGTAAATAGTGTGGGAAGAAATAGCCAGGGAATTGTTATGGCTAGGCTTGTATACGCCCTAGGGCTGATAGCCTAGTACCAACCTATGAACCTAACCAGTTCGGAAATATTTTTCACAGGACAAATTTAACAGATCCCCTTAGTAAACAGTGGTTCCAAAAACAATGGATGAATTAAAAAATGTACAAAACATTGCTAAGACAGTTCTGGTGAAGCCAGAAAATACTAGATGTTGGTTAAGTAAGACAAACAGGTAATCTAATAAGGAGGGAAATGGGCAGATAGAATAATGCAAACAATCTAAACTTGCTATCAAAGACTATGCCTGTATGACTTCCTTATAATTCTTTCTTGACAACAAACTCTTTAGTGTCCCACAAAACAATGGTATCCATGGGCAAGAAAATGTGAAAAAAATCAGAATGTCTCTTTCATAATACAACCACTAAATATATAAAATTAAGGTAGTGCTTGACAAAGTTAAACTCTCACAGCTTAAAAGACCAGCACCACTGTCCATGGCTGACTCAAGGCAGGGGGAGGGCACTTCAAGAAAATCTCTACTCATAAGCCAAGCACAGTACATTCCTAATGCACTGCCAACAAAAAATCTTTCCAAAGTCACTTACCTCAGTGGCAGTTTACGTGCTTCAAACATTTTGCAAGCATTTACCAAATCTTCTGGTGACAGCAACTAAAATAAATAAATTATAAACATGTTAGAAGACTTTTTTAACTATGTAGTTTTAGTATTCCTAAGTGCTTAGCACTTAAGACAATGTTTTTTCCAAATCAATGAATAACATTGAGTCGGCATATTTCCAACAAAAATAATTAAAAGAAAGTAAGTTTCCCCATAATAGGATATTTATTATGAAGAAGTAATCCGTGAAGTAATGCACAAAGATGCAAACTTTTTAGTCAGGTGAAGCATCAAATATGGTATTTTTTATTTAGAAGTATGCCCCCATGTGAGCTAGTACATATCCCTCGTGGCTGACTACAATAAAAAATGAGTCACTTACATAACTAATGAAGGAATGTGCTCATCCCAGTTCTTCTGTGTCAAAATATTCAAAAATATGTACAGAATGCAAATAAGTTATCACATTCTCATGTTCTAGCCATCCAAAAGAAAGCTCAGTCACCACAAGATTCCCTGCTGGACAATTGTAGCAAAACCTGCCATTTCTCTGAAATAGATTAACTTGCAATGTTTCATACAGGTGTGTAAAGTAGTCCAAGAAATTCCTTTCATGATAGCCGGTGTAGAGATATTTCTAAAATATGAAATGACAACACATTTATGAAGTGCACCACGACAAGTACATCCAGGATCTTATTTTACTTATCACAAAAAAGGCAATACACTGCTCAAGGCAGTTAGACAAGAGTTGTTCAGCTAAGGCAAAAGTCTGTGCATCTTTCATAAGAGACAAACAGCTTGTCTGTTCTCAGATATATAACCATGTGTGAAGCAGGTACATAACTCTCAATCTCTCATCACCAGATTCATGGAAAAGCCATAAATATTCAAGAACAAAGGAACATTTTTTTCATATTTAGCACCACTGATCTATAAAACTAGCAAAATAAGAGTACACAAATTAACATGCATTTTCTGAAATTAAAAAAAAATGCTACTTTAAGGCATGTCATCATTTGCTGATTACAGTCCACCACTTTCCTCAAAGTATCACTGCCTGAGATTTGTGACATTTACATGAAATGTCATCAAGTTGAAGTTCGCATAATTAAACCCAAATGGCCGATCACTGTAACACTGAAAAAGAAAGAAAAGAAAAAAACATGCCCCCCTGCACCCCTACATACACTGTGAAACATAAATATCAACTCCAATATTACATGACACTGGGGAAAGTGCAAATGTCCAAATCTCATTGTTTTGTGATCTTATTCGGGAAAATCTAGTAGTGTAATCAGATGATTCCCGAGCAGCTATACTGTTGTTTTCCTTGTTTGAAAAAATATGCATTGCATGACAAGTTTGTAACCCAGGGGGGTTTGCTCCCTCTCCAAAAGGAGAAATTTTCTTGCTTTTTTCCCTTTTTGACATTGTCATAATCAACCATTTGGGTGTGATCATGCGTATTTTCATGTTATGACATTTCAAAGCAACATCATACACCCCACTGACTGTAGGTAGGTCAGAGCATAATTATGAGCCATAATAAGGAACAGATGATTGGTATAAGCAGGTATCCACCACTGTTCTCAGTAGCTGAATTAACTGTTTCAATGAAGCAGATGAGACTACCTTACATGTAAAGGTATGACCAATTTTAACTGAAATTTTTGCATTCTGAAAGATTGTAAAGCTTTTCTAAACATCAGGACCTGAAGCTCAGAAGTGTGTGTTTTCAAAGACAGAAACTTTAGGCTTGCAGAGGCAAGTGGTGTACAGGGATTATGCCCTGAATATGGCCCAGGAGACCTATGTTCAAATAGCAGTTCTGATCTCTTGATAGAGCTGGCAGGGAGGATAGGTTTGCCTATCCTGGGAAGAACAACCACACTGGCATAGGAGGATCATTCTTCAAGTACTGGTAGAAGGCAAGATTGGAACAAACACCAAAATTTCCATGTGGGAGGATAGAGAAGATGTGGTCACCCAAGAGGACAAGGCAGATATCCTCAGCTGGCCACTGTTCTATGCCTGGCCCAGCCACATAAACTGAAGTTAGTATAGAGGGCTAGGGCTCAGGAAAAAAAAAAAACACCCTACATCACATAACAGCAATCATTCCACTTCCTTACCAAGAGGTTTCCTTTCCCACCCTGCCGGCGACAGCCTCTGCCAGCAGGATGCTGGCAGATCAACTGTGACTCCCTACACCCCTTCCTGTCATCAAGTCACCCACAAGGAGGGGTTAGCACCAGGCACATAGAATGAGAGTAATGGGAGTGAAGCCAAGCAGCCGATAGCTGGGGGGTGTGCAACGGGATCCAAAACACACTCTCCAAACATGAAATTTAAATGCAAAGGAAGATATTTAGAACAAATTAGTGAAAACATTTTTATGAAATTTAGCAGATATGCTCTTACCATAATAATTGATTTATGAGAGGACTGAGCTTTGTAGATCATCATGCAGGTAGCCCCTACACAGTGTACACAGAGGGCTGCTTAGCTAACTTAGCTTTGTTGATTTTAATGCCTAGAAATGCTTTTGATATCATTACAGCTGAAATATCTTGTTGGACACAAAAGGCAGAACAGTACAGTTCATATCATAACTGCAGATGACTGAATAATAGGATCACTGATGCAGTCAAATTCATTATATGTAGCATATCTTCTGCAGGCAGATGTCAGACTTTTGGCTAGACTGCAAGAACAGTCGCAGGTTCCCAACACAGTGCTGGGTCAGTTCCTCCTTTTAAAGGAAGCCAGAAGGAAATATGGTTATAAAGAGGACCATAACCCACACCATCTACTTTTTCCTGGAGCAGGGTGTAAACATGGATCCCTGAACCGAGTCACAGATGGGAGGACTTAATACTAAAAAAAAAAAAAAAACGTTTACATTCAAGCAACAACTAATAACTACAGCAAATTCTCTTGAAGATTCCAACACACACACAAACACACACACACACACACACACACACACACACACACACAGCACATGCATATGAGCATGCGCATACACACAAGCACGCACATACACACATGCACGCACACTTACCCTTGTGCACACTAATACTAAGAAAGTGATACCCCTGTGGCATAATAATGTACAATAACAAAACAATTCAGACAGCAGAACATAGCTGGGCATACCTCACACAGACAAATATAATCCTTGTTGGTCACGCTTTCAAAAACCTGGATTTCCTTCAAAAGGGCCGATAAAAGAACCTTGACAGAGGAATAAGAAGGCCCATAGGAGAGTAACTCTCAAAAATATCGTAAAAACAGAGATCAACTAGCCCTGAATAGATGATGGTTGCATTGTTGGCACAAACTAGAAAACCTTTTCCATTTGCTGATATAGGATTTTCTAGTAGCAGGTTTTCATGCCTCCATTAGTATCTGTTGCACATCCTCAGTAAAAAGGTGCCTAAAAGGAATTAAAATCCCATCATCTATGCAGTCAATTGAAGATGATTGATGTCAGGTTGTTCAAACAGTCCTATTCTTGCATGAGTAGATCCAATCTGCGAGAAAGCTTGTGGTAATTGCCCATGGCCATTTCCAAAAGAAGGAAGAACCATGCTTGACTGTACCAGAAGGAAGTCCTCAAAATAATCTTGGGGGATTCCTTCTGAATCTTCAGAAGTACCCTGGATATCAGTGGAAAGGGCAGAAAAGCATACAGGAACATTCCTGTCAAAAGAAAAGAAAATGCATCTGTCTTCCCGGTCTTCTTAAATGAAGCCCTGCAACAAAATCTTGCCAGCTGATTGTTGAAAGAGGAGGCAAAGAGGTCTAACTTGAGGAACTCCCCACAGATGGATCAAATCTTGGAAGACCCCTTATCTAGTTTTCATTCATGAGGGTCTGCCCTGGTCCTGCTCAGCTTGTCTGCCACAAATTTGCTCTAACAGAATGTAGGATGCTTGTAGAGTGAGACTGTGCTACGAAGCTGTATCTGAAGCTGACATGGCTAGTCTGCAAAAGGCGTATGACCTGGTTCCGCTTGCTTATTGATATACATCAAGGCTGTGGCATTTTCTTCAACCACTTCAAGAGGTACAGGGGACCAAAAATGGATCAGAGTTGAGTACCTTGATCAGGGCTAGCATCTCTTTGATATTTATGTGCTTGCATCTGTCATTGGTGACAGACACCCCCTGCACTTTTATCCCTCCTGAAAGTCCTCCCTAAGCACATTCCAAAGCATTTGTGGTGACTGCTTTGGAGTAGGAAGGAAGAAAAGACCTGAATTTAAGATTATCTGTTGTCTCCACCAAACTATTTCTCTTCTGACAAACCCTAGCACCAGGATTTGAAAAGATAAGGGTGGTGATGCTGAGACCAAAGAAATTTCAGATACCACTGTATCCTTCTCATGTGGTGTCTTGCCAGGGGTATCATGAGAATCATAGATCTCATGAGACCTAAAATGTGAGGTATTCCTTCACAGTGATGGAAGTCTGAGAGAAAAAACCTTAGAAATAAATCTAAATGAAGATCTATGTTTACAATAGTGAATCTCCCAGTGGGTGGAAAACCTTAGAAATAAATCTAAATGAAGATCTATGTTTACAATAGTGAATCTCCCAGTGGGGGGATCATGGCAATGTGTTTACACTTGCCACAACTTTAGGGAACATCCCTGGGATTCTAACAGAGGGGCTACTATGCGATTCAAGTATACCAGACTCTAAGGAATTAATGTTCATACACCTAGAGGAAGGATGCCATTGGTGTGTTTTGAACACATGACATTGCACTAGGATTTTTAAATGGTGTGCCTAAACTGAACTGTTATCTGAGGAAGTTCCACTATTTACAGGAACAAAAAGTGCTTAATAAATATTGTTGTTTAACTTGGTATCACTTGATTGGTTTCCTTCGGCACCCTCTACTTTTTTATATTTAGTTTGTTGTCTTAGTCATAGCCTTATTGCGTTACTTAAAACAGTGCTAGTGGCCACAGCCCTGAAAGAAGTATCGACAGTCATACACACACTGCAAACAATGAGTACTAACCTCTGCAATAGAAGAAACTAAGTAACTTAATGCAGATTTTTCCTCACAAGAAGAAACTGCAGATAAAACATTCCTCATACGTTCACAATTTGTCAGAACAAACTTTAACATTTGAGCCTGACAATTCAAAATTTTGAAAATCAAAGTTGCAGAAGTATACACTTTTTTCCCATACCTATATATAATTTTCCCATCCCTATCAGAAAGAGTAGGAATGGAATCAGCCAAGTGCTTAGCAGCAGTGGGATCAACTAAAGCTATAGCTGCTGGGCCAGGTTTGTGAATAGTGTATACAAATTGAAAAGAACAAGGAACTTTATACATCCTACCTTTCTTTTTAGGGGCAGCTGGCTGACTACCAGGAAAAATGCAAGCAGTAAGCACAAACACACATCCTATAAAGCAGAGAGAACTGGAGGAAAGGGTGTAGGTTTTGGAAATACCTTCTGTAACAATTAAAAATATTTTCTGAAGGACGAAGAAATCTCAGTGTTCTCCCACTGAATATTCTGGCACATTTTAGCAATAGCTCAGAGAAAAAGAAACCTCCATAGAGAAAATCAGACAGTCAGCTCTCTTCTGAGACCGAATCAGACATCTGAGGAAAAAAATGTACCCATCCCTGTATCTTCCTGTTCAGATTCAGAATCCTGAATCTCTTCAGGAAAAGAGGAATCATTCTTTCTTTTACCAGAAACTACTTTACAAGAAGGATCAATAGCCTGAATTAAACACTGAGCTAAACTACTCCTATCCAAAGAAATTTAGGAGGATTAGATACATGTTTCATTTTCTGTTTCTTGTTAACAGAAGAAAATGGGGCCAACAAGTGTTACTAATGGCAGCAGTTGCTTCCCAAGGGATGGGCACAGCATTCTGACACATGGGAAATCTTCCCTGCTCCCTCTCCCAGGACCAACAAGAGTAGCTCTCCCTTCCACACTGAGGGGACTCCAACAGCCACAGAGGACATGGCTAGCCCTGATCCATAGTGGCTGTAGGTGCTACACTAGAGGGATCCGGGGGTAAAAGATGAGTGATCTGATGTACAAACAAAAGGCCACAGCAGTGATACCCAATTGCAATTGAGGGAAATTCTTAGCCTGCTGTGTTGGCAAAGGCTGTTTGCTTAACTTCTTCCTTTTGCAGCTGGAAACATGACTGACCATGTGATGGACAATCAGTTCCGTGTTCAGTCTGAAAATGGTGCCTCTTTACAAGGGGAGACGAGCAGCAATTGCTGGTAAACACTACTAGTCTACAAAAGATACTCTTTTTGATGGCAAAACACATTAAAAACACTATGCCAACCACACAAAAGAAAAATAAACTTAATTTGTCCACAGAAAAAGCATTTTCAGTTACTTTGCACTACTTTTAAACTGAAAAAAAAAACAAGTGCTCCGTTTAAAAGTATGTTACAGTCTCAAGACAGTCCGTTACAATACAACATTCCTAGCTTTAACACAGCTTTCCTGAAGACAAAAGTATAAAACATCAACAAAATTAAGAAAATTAACTTTTTCTCTCAACGGAAACTTATCTGCCCAGCAAAGGCAAACACAGATGATCAGCACAAGCTGACCGTCGATCCTTGAAAGCCTCAGAGGAGTGAACTGTTCGGTGGCAGTAAAGATCTGAAAGGCTTCATGCTCAGACTTGTTTTTCAGTCAACTCAGCTCGAACCCCTTGACAGTTTACATGTGAGGAAGGTGTCCTGAAGCTGTGGAAGCTGGTCAGCTATTATATCCTTGGCAGGACATAACCCATATAACTAAGGCTACTGCAGCACTGATCAATGTGATGAACATCTCACAACACAAGCTGCTTGTAAATGCTCTGCTTCAGGTCACATAAGAAGAGTTATGTACTTATCATAACTTGGAATTTGTGCTATCCAGTGTCATTATTTATCACGGATGGGTCTTGGATCCGTCCTCAGATCCTAGCCGGCAAAATGAATGACAGCTCCTGAGATTGAGCTCCTCCCCTCCCAGGACTCCTGCTACCCATAATCCTCAGATCAAGTTTGCTAGATAAATATTAAGACAGTGACACCATCGACACCCAGCAACAGCAGAACCAAACAGACCATTACTCCAAGAATCCCCTCCCTGCAGTCTGAAAATGGTGCCTCTTTACAGGGGGTTACCTTCTGGTTACCAGAAGGAGGGGGACGGAGGGTGGGAACATGATGAATAATGACACTGGATAGCACAGATTCCAAATTATGGTAAGTACATAACTCTTTATCTGATGCTATCCGTGTCATTATTGAGCATGGATGGGTCAGAGTCCCCCAGCTATCCAAAACCCTGGGAGGGAGGGAGGAAGGACATGCCAGAGCACAGAAGAACCAAACAAGACTACCTCAAGACACCAAGTCCAACTTGCAATGTGATACAAAGATATGGGGGGTTGACCAAGAGGCAGCAGCACAAATGTCATTCAAGAAGTCCTGGCCCAGAATGCTGAAGAAGTAGCCACTGACCTAGTAGAATTAGCTTTAATAGACTTGGGAAGATACCTGTGATTACTTTCATAAATGTGGGCTATAAAAGAAGCTATCCAAAGTGAAACTGACACTTTGGATATGGTCTTGCCTTTCTTGGCCCGGGAGAAGGCTACAAAAAGCTGATCTGACTTTCGAAAGTCCTCAGTCCTCTTCAAATAAAAATGTAGCTGCCTATGAACATCCAGGCAATGTAGCTGATACTGCCCTTTGTTTGAAAAGCTAGAAAAAAAAGACAGGAAGCTGAATAGACTGATTTAGGTTAGTTTCTGAAGTTACTTTTGGAATGAATGAAGGATTGGTTCTAAGACAGACCCTATCCTTGTGAAAAATCATGAAGAAAGGCTTTATGCAAAGAGCCTGGAATACAGAAACCCTCTTGGCAGAGGTAATGGCTACCAAAAAAGCTGTCTTCCAAGAAGGAAACAATATCACACTTCACAGCAGATTCAAAAGGAGGTTGTGTCAGGGACTGCAGCACCAAAGTAAGATCCCAAGGAGGATATGGATCTTTGAAGGGAGGCCTAAGCAAGGACACCCTTTAAGAACAGCCTTGCAGATCCTAGAACAAAACATGGGACTATTACTTAGATGAAAGTTAGAAATAGCCATTAATTGATGCTTAATCATCGAGAAACCTGCTCCTTGTTGGTACAGAGAAGAAAGGAAAGACAATGTCTGGAACCTGAACAGAAAAGGGATCAATGTCCCTCTGACGACCCCAAAGAGAGAACCTCTTCCATTAGTGAAAGGTTTCTGAGCCAAAATAATGAAGGCAACCTAACCTGGCTGATGATCACTGGAACTGAAGTTAGCACGCTGTCAGCCTCAGGGATATCAGGTTGGGAGGGGGAAGTCCCCATGGATGGGAAATGAGATCCTGGACAGGATCTACTATCTAAGGTGGAAATGTCATATGAGACAAGAGGAGGGAAAACCATGTCTGGCAAGGCCAGAAGGGGGGCAATGATGATAAGGTGAGCCTTCAGGCGATGGGCTTTCTGTACAACTTTGGGAATTAGGGGTACTGGAGGATAGGCATAGAGGACTCCTGGAGGCCAATTGTGAATCAGAGCATCCCTGGCTGACTTTCCCCAGTGGGGGGGATCACGGCAAAGTATTTGCTGCATTTGTGATTGGCTGGGGATGAAAACAGGTCACAGCATGGAAAACCCCATGGGTCAAAGATATGGCTTACCACTGACTGTTTCAGGGACTACTTGTGGGGACCCAGGACAGACCTGCTGAGCTTGTCTGCCAGCATGTTGGAATTGCCGGGAATATAAAATTGCAAGAAGAAAGTGCCCGGAAGCCATCACCCATTCTTATGCTCTCAAGGCCTCTCTGCACAGCGGGTATGATTGTGTCCCCCCTGTTTGCTGATATACCAGACTACCGCCATGTTGTCTATCTGAACTGCTACAGTCCTAAGAGGGACAACATCCTGGAAAGCTTGCAACAATAGTAGGACCGCTCCCATCTCGAGGACATTTATGTGCAACTTGGTCTCGGGGGGACCACGTGCCTTGGACTGTCCTTCCCTGAAAATGCCCCTGGCACCCCAACAGGAAGGCATCAGTGGTCACTGTGACTTGGGCTTGGGGTACACAGAAAGTTCTCCCTAGCAGAAAATGCTTAGACTGAAGCCACCAATTTACGTGATGCCGCAAGACTGGAGATATTTGGATTGGCATGGACATAGGGTGAAGGTGTGCAGACCACTGTACCGCCAGGGTCCACAGAAGCACATGCATGTGATACCTGGCGAGGGGAGCCAACTAAATAGCCACGGCCATTCATCCAAGGGTTTGATGAATTCAATGGGCAGGGACACTGTCCCGATCCAGGAGGAGGAGAACTTGCTCCCAGATTGTGTTTACTCTGTGCAGGGAAACAGCTGCAGTCTCCGACACCATGTCCAGAAGAGCTCCTATGAATTCCAACCTCTGACATGGAGCAAGGTGTAACTTAGGAAGGGTGACAGTAATGTCCAATGGCAAAATAGACTGAGAGTGAAGTCTGTGGCTAGAGAGAGTGAAGACGCTTTGTGGGAGCTGTGAGGAACTAATCATCCAGGTACGGAAAGACCTGAAAACCCTGCGGCCAGAGATGGGATGCTACCACTGCCATACATTTGGTGAACACCTTGGTGCCGGAGGTGAGACTGAAGGGCAGGGCTCTGAACTGATAATGATTGGCTCCCAGTTGGAAGTGCAGAAATCTCCTGGAGCACCTGTCTATTTTTACATGATAGCACGCATCCTTGAGATCTATCAAGCACATACAATCATCCTTGCGTAGAAACGGAAGGATGGACTGAACAGTGCCCATCCAGAACTTCGACTTCTTGACTGATAAATTCAACTTGCTGAGGTACAGAATGGGACACAGGTCCCCTGTTTTATTGGGCACTAAAAAGAAGAGAGAGTAAGCACCGGATCCTTGTTGTCATGCTGGGACCTTCTGGATGGCTCTTTTTTGAAGGAGGTCTTGCACCTCTGTGAGAGCTAACTCCCTCTGGCGGGCTGGGATGTCCGAGAGTGACTTTTGGGTTGGAGGGGGGGGGGGGTAACTGAAGGGTATAAAGTATCCCCTGGACAAAATGTTCAACACCCACTGGTCTGAGGTAATAGCAGCCCAAGTCTGGTGGTGCAAGGAGATGCATCCTCTGACTGCTCCAGGGCCGGACAGCTGGGCAGCGCTTCAGGAGCGATGTGCAGGCTTCGCTAAGACAGGTATTTGGAGGCCCTGATTCTGCGGACCTCCTCTGCCTCTTGGGCAGCATCTGCCATCAAATCCCCTTCCCTGCCCAGAAGAAGAGGATTCTGGAGGAGCGTCCTGGAAGGAAGACTGCTTCCTGTGGAACCACAGCTTTTTACTACTCCTCTAAGTCTTAGAGAAGGAATGTTAAAGAGTATAAAACTTGATCCTCACTGCGGACAAGGTCTTTCCCTTCTGCTCACTGCTTGTCAATGTTTCTTTGACCAAAGGATCCATCAAATGGAGCATTGGTAAAGGACACTTTGAAGGTGTCCACAAACCTGCAAAGTCGAAGCCAGGCATGACGCCTAATAGCAATGCCTGTACCCGCCGCTCATGAGGTGGCCTCGACTGCATTGGAGATCAACCTCATTGAGGCATTAGCAAGGGGAGTGAGAGTGGAGAGCTTCGGAGTAACCAATCTGAGGCTCTCCGGAGGCAACAACTCTGAAAGGGAAGAGGAAAGTTCGATACCAAATCCCTTTGCAGCTGTGTGAAATTTGCCATATAATTTGTAGTCCTCAGTCCAAAAGTTGCTGAGGTGTGTGAAGGCTGCCAGTCCAGCCAGACAGAATTTTGTAGATAATTCTAGGTCATTGTAAATAGCAATATATTCCACAGAGGTGTTTTTACAAATGTAAGAAAACTAAATGTAAGAAAACTGTGTTATATGTTCTGAGCTTCAAAAATGTAACCACAGTGCACTCTGCTGGAAGAAAGCTGATAAATGAAGCATTTTGTGATTGTCTGATCTCAAGCTTGGAGACAGGATGTCTGGACTAAGAAATTATTTCTATTGTCTTAGGACAAGAGTTAATTACTATATTTTATATGTAAAGTGTCCTTTATTGCTGTGGTTTCCTGGCAGGTGCAAGGTTACAAACAAATGTTAAATTTTGAGTTCTGTGAGCCTGGGAAACTTCAGCAGAGGTGTCAAAAATGATGTAATGTGAAATGACTCAGCAGTAATGTGTATATCAATTTAAGACTATCTCAGAGAAAAATATTTAAGCATTTTGGATTTTGTCTACAGCTGACAACAACTCACCAGGCACTTGCTTTGCTCTGTAAGTAGTACTTAGAAAGTACAGTTGTGTACACTTACCATAAATGTAGATGTTTGAGTGTATTCACTGTTGCAGTCATCACATTTGGGTTATCTGTTTGCAATAGCCCTCAGTCGGCCTGATTATCAAAGTCTTGAGTCCTGCGTCGATTACTGTCTCATCTTCCGTGACGTCAGGTAGTCAGGGGTATAAAGCATGCAGTTGATGCTATTACATCAGTTTTTCAGGAGAGTAGAGGTATAGCCAAAAGACGTCAGGGGGCTGGAGGGAGGGTAACAAGGACTGCAAGAGTGAATACACTCGAACATCTACATTTATGGTAAGTGTACACAACTGTACTATGTTCTTCGTGTTTCACTGTTGCAGTCATCACATTTGGGTAGATTCCCAAAGCTAAGGATGGGAAGAGGAATTTAGATAGCATTAGGACCAGCTATAAGGCCCTGCAAGACTGCAGTGGCAAAGCCAACTTTGGATTTAGAGAAAATTGGCAAATGGTAATGCTTGGTGAAAGTACGTACAGATCACCAGGTAGCAGCTTCTAGGATGTATCTGGTAGGGACAACTTGAGAAAGGCTGTAGAGGTAGATGTAGCCATGGTTGAATGGGGTCTAATCCCCTGTGGGATAGGTTTTCCATGGTGCTTATAGCAGAAAAGAATGCAATGGCCTATCCATTTAGAAATGGTTTGCTTTGAAATAGCCTTCCCTTCTGCCCCTGCAGCAAATGTCACCAGCAGTTGTTCAGATTTCCTTTGAGGTTTAGTCCTGTCCAAGTAAAATCTAAGATGTGTGTGCACATCTAAGGAGTGCAGTAGCTGTTCCCCTTTGTTCTGCGGATTAGAAAAGAAGGTTGGTAAATGAATGGATTGATTAAGAGCCACACTGGATACCACCTTGGGCATGAAGGAGGGAATGGTCCTGAAGGACACCCTGGCTGCATTAAAGATGATGAAAGGCTCCACTGCCATAAGGGCCTGTAATTCAGATATCCTACTTGCTGAAGTCATTGCTAAAAGGAAAGCTGTTTTCCAAGAAAGGAATTTTAACTCTGCACTTGGAGCTGGCTCAAAAGGAGGAAGAGTGAGTTTTTCCAATACAAAGTTAAGGTCCCAGGCTGGAGTTGGGGCTCTCTTGGGTGGTCTTAAGGTTTTTGGCCCCTCTGAGGAACGGCTTGGGCAGTGGGTGGGAAGAGAGGAGTGGTTCTGTGTTGTAATGAGCTGAAATGGATGAGGCGTGAATTTTGATGGAGGAAAAGGAAAGGCCCTTGTGAAGCATCTCAGTTATGTATTGAAGAATCTGAGGTAAATTGGGCGCTGCTGTAGCCATCCCTTGAGTTTGGTTCCAGGCACAGAATCTTTTCCATTTTTCAGCATAATATTTTCTAGTACTAGACCTCATTACCTCCAAAATGACATCCAACACTTGTTTACTGGAGGATGGTAACGGAGAGATTAGGTAATTAGCCAGGCCAGGGTTTGAAGCTGTGAGTGCAGAATCTGGCTCTCCTGCTATGACAGCAGGGTAGGGGTCTGAGGCAGGTGCCATGGGGCTAGCAGTGACACACTGCGCAAGAGGGGGTACCAGTGCTGGTGTGGCAAGGCTGGTGCAATCAGTATCATCCTTGGTTTGTCCTATTTGATCTTTAGCAGTACTTTGGAGAGGAAAGGCAGAGGAGGAAAGGCATAAACTGATAGATTTTTCCAGCTGAAGGACAGAACATCCACTTTCCAAGCTTGTTTGTGGGGAGCCTTGTGCAGAATTTGTCCAATTGGTAGTTCTGGGAGGAGGCAAACAGGTCTATATCTGGGCTCCCCATTTGTTTATCAACATGTTGAAAGTCTTTGGTTCCAGTTTCCACTCGTGTGGGTCTATGAGATTTCTGCTTAGTTCGTCTGCCAGTGTACTTAGTTTTCCTGGCAGGAATTGAGCCTGTAGATGTACTTGGTAGCTCAAGGCTGTGTTCCACAGAGCCATGGCTAGTCTGCAGAGGGGGAAAGAATGGGTACCCCCCCTGCTTGTTTATGTACCACATAACAGTGGTGTTGACGGTCTTTACCATTAATTGTCCTGGAATAATGTGGTCCTTGAAGGCTGTCAGAGCATTCTGTACAGCTAACATTTCTTTTTGATTGATATGTAGGTGCATTTGACTTAGGTTCCATTTGCCCTGAATGCACTTCCCTGCCAGGTGAGCCCCGCATGTATAGTCTGATGCGTCTGTTGTTAGGGTTTGGGCAGCAGGGGGTAGAGTGAATGGTAGTCTCTTGCTTTGGTGGCAGGCCTCTGCCCATCAAAGGAATTCTAACCATAGACAAGGTATGATAGGAAACATTGCTTCTAGATCCTGACAATGTTGACACCATAGGCTTTTTAGATACCATTGTAGTTTCCTCATATGCAGTCTTGCATATGGAATTAGTAGAATGCAGGAGGCCATGAACCCCAAGGCTTGCAGTAATTGCCTTGCAGATAGCAGGGTTTTTGTGGCCACTAGTTTGAAGTAAGTTGTCAAATGAATTTGTTTCTCTGGCGTGAGGAAAGCCATCTGGGAAGTTGTGTTCAAGCTTGCTCCCAGGAATATAATTTGTTGACAGGGTACCAGATGTGATTTCTTTTCATCTATGGTGTACCCCAGACAAGTTAGCACCTTTTGTAAAAATGCCAGATGAATCAGAAGTATGTCCTGGATTTCTGCCTGAATTAGACAATCGTCCAGGTATGGGTATATCTGAATATTTCTTTGCCTGCAAAATGCAATGACTGAACCTAGGCACTTTGTGAATACCCTGGGCTCAGTAGATAAGCCAAAGGGCAGTGCATTGAACTGATAGTGCATGTAGCCTGCTTTGAAGCATAGGTATCTTCTGCAAGATTCCCTGATTGGGATGTGCAGGTAGGTTTCCTTTAAATCCAGTGTTGCCAACCAGGCACCTTTGCCTAGCATAGGAAGCAACTGGTGAAGAGTTAGCATCTTGAATTTTGAATCACCAAAAAGGTGTTTAAGATAGAAAGGTCCAGAATAGGATGCCATGAGTAGAAACCTTGTCCCTTTTCCTCTTCTGGTACAGTTTGAATAGCCTTTATGCTTAAGAGAGAGAGAGAATACTTGCTTTTGAGCCTCTGCCCACTGATTTGGGGGTAGGTCTGGCCAACCATTTGGGGTTGGTAACGTGTGGAAGTGAAATCTGTATCCTTGGGAAACTATGTTTAAAACCCATTTGTCCTGGGTAATGAGTTCCCAGTTTTTTGCCTGCAGAGCAATCTTTCCCCCTAAAGGAGCAGTCAGTTAAGAAGTGCTTCAAACTTTTAAAGTTAAGTCATTGAGACAGTTTACCATAGGGGGAGTCTTACTGCTCCCTGATTTGGAAGTGGGAGCCCCCCACTGCTTATTCCTGTGCGTAACCTGGGACTGAAGCCTGGGTGTTCTGCTGGTTCTGGGTTTGGACTGAGAAGGTCTGGAAGAGGCAGGAAAGGACCAATTCTTAGAGGTCCAATGCCTACTAAATCTTGGAGGCTGTACTTGTAGGAAATCTTTAACAGTTTGCATAGATTTAGCTTTTTCCTCCATCCTTTTAAGAACTTCTGCTATGTTGCCAAACAGGTGGTCCTGATTTAAGTGAGCATCCAGCAATTTAGCTTTAACATGATCTGGCAAGGATTGCTCCTTAAGCAAAGTATGCCTTCTAAGTACATACCCAGTGACAGCAGCCCTGCAAGATGCCTCTAGTGAATCAAAACCACATTGCAAAGTATGTTTTCCAACCTGTTCAGCAGAATGCTTTAAATCCTGTAACTCCTTATTTTCAGCACAGTCAGGAGTCAACATCATTTTCTGTTTAAGCAATCCAATAATATGCTGCTGATACTTTAACATATGAAACTGGCAATCTAAGGCCCTAATGGCCATGATTGCAGAAGTGTATACCTTCTTAGCCCATCTATCCAGCACCCTGGAGTCTCTATTGGAGGGGGTAGGATTTTTGGCAGTAGTAGCCTTAATGCCCTTGGGTCCCTGTGAAATTGTGAAATGGTCTCAGGATCCGCAGTAGGATTTTTAAAAAGGAACTTGTGAGAGTCAGGAACCCTGTAATATCTATCAGGTTTTCTGGGAGCAGGAGGTAAAGAGTCAGGGGCCAAGCTAGATTCCGAAAAGGCATCATCAACAATGTCTAGTACAGGAGGGATAGCTAAAGACCTGTGCTGGGGCAGGAGTAAGAAATCTCTAAGCCTCTTTTTAGAATCAGAGTAATCCTGGCTTTCCCAAAGAAAATGCTCCCTAAGAATATGCAAGGTTTCACCAAAAGAGAAATCCTCTGGGGGGGGGGGCAGAGGGAATAGAGTCCTCTGCATCAGAATCCTCATAGGTAGATAAGGGTAAATCCTGGTCATCAGAGGAAACAGAAATTTCAGAATCCTGGTTCAGACGTATCATAAGCAGATTCAGTCCTAGGTCTCTTAGAGGGGGAAGGTTGGCTTCCCCTGATTAAAGTAATAAGGTCTTCAGCCATTCTTAATATTTGTTTTTTAGGCATAGAGGCCTGACCATGTGGTCTGAGCATCGGTTTTCTAGGCATGGTTCGAGATTTAGGCCTTGAAGAAGAAGGCGTTGGTTTAATATGCAAGTCAGTAGGCCTGAATACACCCTGAGAAGCCGGTGCCTGCACAGCAGCGCCGGACCCATCCAAGGTACAGACATCCGCAGGTTCCACAGTTGAAGCATTTCCCGGCATACCGGACTCCGAATGGGTCTCAGTAGAGGCCTGTGAATCTGAAGTAGTGGGTATTAGGGGCTGTGAAAGAGCCTCACTGAGTACCGGCGAACTGACGACTGGCTTAGGAGAAGCGTTGTCGGCATCTTTGGACCTATGCGGCCTGTCTCTGTCTTTATTTTTGCAGAATGTCGGTAATCGGATGGCTAACCAAAGACATATCTGGATAATTGAACAGAGTACCAAAATATTTAGAAGCCTAAATATACCGACGACGAATAGTTTGTTGCTTAAATAAGGCCCAAAACTGACAGTGAGGTACGTTGTGGTCAGGGCCTAGGCAAGGAATACAGTACGAATGAAAATCTTTATGAGGTATTTGCTTTCCACAAGAAATACAATTATTGACTTTTACTGACATCGGTTTGGAGCAAGAAAAAGTTTCCCCAATGGGGTACTTAGCTTTAGTTGAAGACTTTGATTCTGAAACTCAAAAATAAAAATTTCAGGAGTCGGCCGACTGGCACTTGCGAACTGCTTCTGCTTTGGGCACCGCACGGCAAGAAAGACTGGTGTAATAGCGTTGGCTGCATGCTTTATACCCGACTACCTGACGTCACAGTAGATGAGACAGCAACCAATGCAGGACCCAAGACTTTGATAATCAGGCCGACTGAGGGCTACTGCAAGCAGATAACCCAAATGTGATGACTACAACAACGAAACACGAAGAACATCTTAGTATTTCTCTTAGAGTTAGATAGGAATTTAGCCAGATTGTCTAGCCTGTGGTGCTGCGGTAGCGTTGTCGCCTCACAGTAAGACATTGTCCTGTTTGATTCTCAGCTAGAACGTCTTCTGTGTGGAGACATGAGTGAATGGGCGTACCTTCGTTGAAGGTTGTGCGTCAGGGCTGGCAACTCAGCATGTAAAAATCTACTGACAATAATTAGTGGACCGGAGTTCCACTGTGGCGACCCCTAACCGGGAAAAGCCGAAAGACACAACAAAGTCTATCTGTTTTCAATATTTATGTCAGACTATCCTACAATATTGTTTTAAAGTTCCTGTGATTTCTGAACTCTTGATTAGCACTGTATTGAATTGATGAGTATTGTCTTGTGTTTTTATTATTTAGTGGTGCTGCGGTAGCGTTGTCGCCTCACAGTAAGACGCTGTCCGGCTCGATTCTCAGCTAGAGCTTCTTCTGCATGGAGACATGCGTGAATGGGTGTACCTTTGTTGAAGGTTGTGCGTCAGGCCTGGCAAGCCGGTACGTAAAAATCAACTGCCAATCATTAGCGGACCGGAGTTCCGCTGTGGTGACCCCTAACCAGGAAAAGCCAAAAGACACAAACAAACAATTACTAAATATTTTTAAACCTTTCAACTGTGGCTGCTTTGTGTAGAGATAATTTAAGCTTGTATTTGGTAATACTGTCCATGCCACTCCAATAGTCTTGCTGTTCAGCACACTTACTATTTGGATAACAGTAATATTACACAGCAAAATTGGTCACCCTTTGGGAAGGGCCTTATAGTAGCTGATATTCGTGGTTGGTGGCAGTCGGTACTACCTTACAAGTCTGGGCAGAAAGAGGGCACAGCTGCAGAACCTGTGCCAGCCTTCCCCAGGAGTATCTGTGTGTTTGCATATAAATCAAATCTTTAAGTGTGTGCATGTCAGCTACTTGCGCAGAGACACGAAGCACTGGTTGGACAGAGAGGGTGTTGGAGGCTTTAGCTTAACCAATAGATTGAGATCTGGAACCTATACCTGTGCCAGTGGGGAGTCTTATTGGGGATGTGGAGAGAAAGGGAGAAACCAGCCCGAGACTGCCTGTGACCTCTGTGTGCTCTTAAGGGAAATTGTACTTTACTGTTTGTGTGTACTTGTTATCCCCCCAATGTGCACACCCCTCACTGGTGCTAGTGGTGAGGACTGTGGCCCCTTGATTAGTGGGCCCATGCACGGGCATCACATATTAATTATTTGGCAGTGGTGGGATATGCACATCAGATATTGTTTGACAGTGGTGAGTTAGCCACATAACATACTAATTGGCTTGTAGTGGTATGGATAGTGAATTTCTGTAGCATGTGTACAGTGATCACTGAAGGTGTTTTTGTACAGCCACGCAGTGAACATTCAGATTTCAGATCACAACTGTTTTATTTATTTTGTTAGCTTAGTTAGTCAGGGAGAGCAGGCAAGCCTGTCAGCAGAGGAGTATGGTAAGCTGACAAGGAGCCAGTTGGCTGAGATGTGCCAGGCTAAAGGACTGGAGCATGGAAACCTGACTAAAGCAGACATGATTGCAGCTTTGGTTACAGCTGCATCAGAGAATAGCAACCAGGACGACGATCAGACTGGCCATGGAGATGTACAACACTCAGAGAATGGACAGCTAAACCTTTCTACAGGGGACTTAAAAATCCATCTGGAGATAAAGAGACTTAAGTTGGAGGCCAGATGTTTGGAAACAGAAGCAGCAGAGAGACTGAGATGTCTACAGGCTGAGGAGAATGAGAACCTGCTACACCTGAAAGTTGAGGAGAAGGAGAAGCAGAGACAGCACGAAAAGGAGATGCTGACTCTTTGCCAGAGGCATGGAGGTAAATAGGAAAGGAAGTAACTGGAACCCAGAAGCACAAAAGGTCAGTAAATTTCTTCCACAGTTTATAGAGGGGGATAATTTTGATAGTTTCATTCATATGTTTCGGAGGGTATGTAAACAGTATGATGCTGACCAAAGGCTCTGGGTACAGATCCTGACCACCTTACTCCATGGTAAAGCTGTAACAGTGCTGTCTAAATTATATGATCATGAATTTTTTGATTATACTGCTGTTAAAAATTGTTTGCAAGAATTTTTAAGCTAACACCTGAAGCTTATATGAAAAGGTTTCATGAGCAAAGACGCAAGGCAGATGAAAGTGTGTGTGAATATGTTGCTGAACTGAGCACTTATTTTCGTAGGTGGGTGAGTGGATGTCAGGTCACCACTTTTGAAGGTCTGGCCGACCTCTTGGTGATGGGACAAGCCCTTAGCACTGTGCCTGAGGACATGAGGATCTGGTTAGCTGATAGACAATGTGCTACTTCAGATGAGTTGGGGAAGGAGGGAGACCTATACCTAGCAAGCAGGGCATCACTGCACAGGAAAGGGACACCCAGTTCTGCTCATGGATCTAAAGGAACCCATGGTGGGCAGCCCAGACTGCCCAAACAGAATCTGTCAGTAGCAGGGGAAGCCACTAGTCCAGGTACACATCCAGGACCTAGGGTTAAATATTCTGAATGCAACCAGTGGGGCCATATGGCATACAGATGTCCACGGAGGTAAGGTGGGGAATAAAATGGGAGGGAGCTAGTAATTGGGAAGGACAAAATACCAACAGTATGTTTTCTTGAGGCAACAAGGGTACCAAACTACCACCAGAGGTTATATTCTAACACAGTGAATGGCAAAGATACCATTTCTAAGACAGAGAGAGACAGTCTCTGACATAACTATTTAGAAGCCTGCAATGGTTATAGGGGAACACTACTTGCCTGCATAGGCTACTCCAGTCAGAGCTTTTGGAGGGACCCCATTCCAAATACCTTTGGCTAGGGTTGACCTTGCCTGGGAGGGTGGAAAAGGAAGCCAGCAAGTAGGTGTGTTTGAGGATATCCCTGCAGATGTCCTAACAGGGAATGATTTTGATAATGCAGTACCAAGTGCTCATGCAGTTGCACGCAGTCAGGCTTGGAGACAAGCATGTGGGTCTGGTAGCCTGGGGGAGACCCAGACAGACTGCACACTTGCAGCCAGGACTAGTGAGGTTGTTACGTCAGGGAGGGAGCTACGCCGTAGCAGTGAGACTTAAGGTGAGCCACAGCTGCTGGTGGGTACTGATGTTCCCCTGGACAGAGTGACTACAAAGGCTGAGGTGAGTAGTAGTACCCAGGCTGACAGTGAGGCACTACTGTCAGAGAATGCCAGACTTCCTGTGGAAGGGGAGCTGGGAAGGGTTACAAAGAGAGAGCTGAGACAGGCTCAGCTCACAGACCCTTCATTACAATGCCTGAGGCAGGTAGCTAGTAAGGCACCTGATTCTCAAGGGAAGGGGGAATCTGTATACTAGGACAAAGGGTTACTGTACAGAGAGTGGACCCCCGAGGGAGGGCTAGAAGGTGAGAGAATACAGCAGTTGGTAGTGCCTAGAGCCTACCATCTGGCGCTTCCAGCCATAGCTCATGATATCCTCTTTGCAGGTCATATGGGCATAAAACATACAAAGAGACATATTATGCAGAACTTTTATTGGCCTGGGATTTCCAGAAATGTAACAGAGTACTGCAGGACCTGTGAGCAGTGCCAAAATGTAGGCAAGGTAGGGAACAAGGTGAAAGCTCCTTTGATGTATTTGCCTGTGAATGAAGAGCCATTTCAGAGGCTAGCTATAGATATTGTGGGACCTCTGAGTATGCCAAGTTCCACAGGGAAAAAGTATATCTTAGTGCTAGTAGATTATGCTACAAGATACCCTGAGGCAGTGGCGTTGTCCTCCACTGAGGCTGAAAAGGTGGAAAATGCTTTGTTAGAGATTTTCAGCAGGGTAGGTTTCCCAAAAGAAATACTGACTGACAGAGGTGCCAATTTCATGTCAGACCTGCTGGCTTGTCTGTGGAAGCACTGTGGTGTGAAGCACCTAAAGACCACCCCCTACCATCCCCAGACTAAACTCTACACTCAAGTCCATGCCACTGGCATTTGCAGACCAGTTTTGGGGGGAGAGACAAATATTTGCCCCATCTGCTGTTTGCTTACAGAGAGGTTCCCCAGGAATCCACAGGTTTTTCACCCTTTCAGTTGTTGTACGGGCATAGGGTGAGGGGGTCTCTAGATTTAATTTGTGATGAGTGGGAGGGTGAGTGTGAATCTCACAAGGTGTCTGTTGTGGCATATGTCCTAAACCTCAAGGGATAAGGCTCAGGGAAACCATGGGCTTGGCCCAGGAGAACCTGGCAGAAGCCCAACAGCAGAAAAAGGTCTGGTATGAAAGGAATGCTCAAGCTAGAGAGTATGCTGTAGGGCAGTAAGTAATGGTTCTCATTCCTGTCAGACATAACAAGCTGCAAGCACCGTGGGAGGGACCTTACAAGGTGGTAAGGAAGGTCAGTGATGTTAACTACATGGTAGAATTGCTAGGTAGGAGGTAGGAGCACAAATTGTACCATGTTAACAGGATGAAACCTTACCATGATAAGGAGGCCCTTTCGCTGAGTATTTGCAGTGGATTGCAGGAGTCTGAGGGAGATCTGATGACTGATCTCCTCAGTGAGGCTCGGACCGACACCTCAGTGGAAGGGGTCGCAATGTCCCAGCAGCTATCTCCTACAGAGGTTTGAGAAATCTGAGTAGTGTTACAGGAGTTTGGGGACATGTTCACTGGGACACCAGGGTGCACCACCACGTGAATACAGGATCACAAAGGCCTATTAGGCAGGCCTCTTATAGGGTGCCTGAGACAGTCAATCAAAATCTGAGGGAGGAGATACAGGAAATGTTGGAACTAGGGGTAATTCAAGAGTCCAACAGTCCCTGGGCCTCCCCAGTGGTGCTTGTGCCAAAGAAGGATGGCAGCACCAGGTTCTGTGCAGACTACAGGAAGTTAAACAGTCACACAGAGTCAGATGCTTACCCCATGCCTAGGATAGATGAAGCCCTAGAGCAGCTTAGTAGGGCTAAGTATCTTACCACCATTGATCTTACCAAGGGTTACTGGCAAGTGCCCTTGACTCCCAGTGCTAGGAAGAGGTCAGCCTTTGTGACTACTTTTGGCTTATATGAGTTCACAAAGATGCCCTTTGGGATGCAAATGCCCCAGTGACTTTCCAGAGGCTGATAGATCATACCCTAGCAGCAGCAGGAGGGTTTGCCCTTGCTTACCTAGATAATATTGCATCTACAGCCATTCCTGGCAAGAGCACTTTCAGCATGTCAGGGAGGTGCTGGGCAGACTACAAAAGGCAGGGTTAACTATTAAGCCTAGCAAATGTCAGGTGGGTATGGCAGAAGTCTTCTACCTGGGACATAGAGTGGGGAGTGGTAAGATCAGGCCAGAACCTGCCAGAGTTGAAGCCATTCAGGAATGGGCTGCACCTGTTACTAACAAGCAGATGAGGGCATTCTTAGGGACAGCAAGGTAATACAGAAAGTTTGTCCCATGTTATAGTACCCATAGCTGCTCCCCTCACAGACCTGACAAGGAAAAGCAGGCCAGATAAGGTAGTGTGGACCACAGCATATGAGCAGGCATTCCAGAAGCTTAAAGAAGCTTTGGGAGGACCCTCTGTGTTAGTCAGTCCAGATTACAGCAAAGAATTTGTTGTGCTGGTGGATGCTTCGAACCATGGGATGGGGGCTGCACTTAGCCAGATTTCCTCTGATGGAGAAGAACACCCAGTGGTTTATCTCAGTCATAGGCTCCAACCCAGGGAGGAATGCTATGCAGTTGTAGAAATGGAATGTCTAGCCATAGTGTGAGCACTGAAGAAATGTCAGCCTCATCTGTATAGAAGAAAATTCACTGTAGTTACAAATCACAATCTCCTAATTAGTTACACTGAGCCAGCCAGCAAAATGCCAAGTTTCTAAGATGGAGTTTAGGGTTGCAAGCATATATGTCAGTGCAGCACCGCAGTGGGGTCAGCAATGCCAATACAGATGGGCTCTCAAGACAGGGAATGGGGTAAGGTATACTCAGACAGACCTTACCCTTTCAAGCAATGTTTCTCAAGGGTCATTTGAAAAACTACCTTGAGTTCTCCGGGGGGGGGGGGGGTATGAAGGCTGCCAGCCCAGTCAGATAGAATGTTGTAGATAATTCTAGATCATTGTAAATATTAATATAATCCACATGCGTGTTTTTACAAATGTAAGAAAACTAAATGTAAGAAAACTGTGTTATATGTTCTGGGCTTCAAAACTGTAACCACAGTGCACCCTGTTGGAAGATAGCTAATAAGTGAATGCCTTCAGGAACACAGATTCCTCTAAGGACAGGGTGGGGGAAGACCAACCTCCCTGCTCTTTCAGGATCTCGAGAATGTCTCCAAAGGACACCTCCTTGAACGATAGTGTGTGGACCAGTCTTCTTCCTCAAAATTAGTGTTCTCCATGAGGGACTCTCGAGGAGAGTCTAGATGCCTCCTC
The DNA here is from genome assembly GCF_019279795.1 of Protopterus annectens. Classification (NCBI taxonomy): domain Eukaryota; kingdom Metazoa; phylum Chordata; order Ceratodontiformes; family Protopteridae; genus Protopterus; species Protopterus annectens. The sequence goes on from NC_056735.1 coordinate 1,843,063,627, forward strand.
TTGTACGTCCTCTTCCGAGGGGGCTCCTCCACCATGGGCTCTGGGGAGGACTCAGAGGAGGAAGGTAACCCAATGGGAGTAATGCCCTTCTGAAGGCGATCCTGGGGGGCTGACCCCAGACTGATGATGAAGGTTCACAACCCATGACAGAACCAGGCAGGCGGGGGGGGGGCCAGAGCTGAGAAAGAGGCTGCCGGCCAACTGGAGACTGTCCTCTCTATCGCCTGGAAGGCAGACGGACTGGACGAAGCCCCACCCTCCTCCCCACCGGCAACGACTGCTTGGGGCAGGAAGGGAGACCCTGGCACAGTACCAATTTCCCCAGATGGTATTGGTCCAGAGCTATCCAGAGCAGAAGGCAACGGTCCAAAAACTCTAGACCGGAACCCCCCCCCCCCAGGGTGGCCACTGGGGATCTCTCAGGTTTGAGGCAATGCCAGCCCCAAGGGTAAGGGGGCTGAACCAGCCAAGGACCCAGGCGGCATGGGGGTGGAGTCACTACCCGACACCGATGGCCTCTCCTTACTCAAACTCTGACCCAGGGGCACCGAACTTGCAGGAGTCGGATGGGAGGAGAGGAGTTTTGAGGTGGGAAAAATGCTCCTCGGCAAGTGGACAGGGGTCAGAAGCAACCTAGTTCCATTTGGGCTTTGAGAGAGCTCCTCATCATCTGGTCCATATCAGACAGGAGTAAACTCTTAGTAGACTGGGAGGAAACTAAAGAATGGCCTGAATGAGTAGACACTGTGCCCTTTATAGGGGGAATAAGTAGAAATTGGAATTTAGTTGAACTGAGGAATCTTCACTTTTTGGTACGTTTTGGGCCCGTAGACCAAATTCCATTCATTTGTTTATTTTCTCCAGTAGGGTGGGTATCTCTATTCTGTATTCGCAGCATGGACCTCAATAATATTTTGTCCAGATTATGTGCTGATAGGCAGGATATAGGTGTTTTTGGGATCGACACCCCACCAAGCAATGATCCGGATAGTTCTGAACAACCACTGATGGTGGATTGCGATATGTTTTTTCATTCTCTTACCAAGACATTTAAAACACTCAGATCCAATATATGGCATCTAAAACTTTTTCGAGCATACTCTACTCAGAACATGGCTCCCAGGGGACTCAGGATACGTCTCCAACCCTTAGTGGGGAGACCAGATGATAAGTTGAATCAGGATTGGAAGGAAGCCTTACAGATGGGGTCCATGTCATTTGTGAATATTTTATTACAATACTATGAAAGAATGGTTGATTTGAATATACAAGACATCAAGACACTATGTTCAGATGTTAGTAAGTTCGAATCTTCTTTGAAATATCAAGATAATATTAAAAAACTTTCACATGATCTGATGGAACATGAGAAGATTATTAAGGAACGTAAAATTAAAAAGTTTCACAGGGATTATTCGGACTATCAAAGGGGTAGACCATTTGATTTCAGTCGGTCTGTTAGATTTGCCGACACAAATCAAGTCAGGACGGGGCCCAGTCGTACCAAGAAGAGACCTCGATCTATTTTGAAGAATAGAGATGGATCTTTTAATAGCACTTCAGGGGATGATTCCTCAGTAACTGACAGTGAGGGGACTTCTGACAGGGGTTCTCCTAACAGAAACAAAAGTAATAGAAATATCCCTTTAGAAGGGGCACAGGACATCGGGGGAGCAGGAAGCACAAGAAAAGAACCTCCACAGGTTTCGTTCCAGGGTCTACTAAACAATTTTCTGAGCTAGTGTCCATTCAGACCTCGAATCAGAATGTATTAAATGTGTCTAGTACTGTATTATCTGAGGAACAAATAGCCTTATTAAATAAGGGACTGAGTTATACGCCTTCCTTTTTCTCTCAGGAATATCATATTATTCAGGATTTACAGGTTTTTTGCCGTACTCTTAATTTAAAATTGTTTTTTGCTGAGGAGAGTTCAGGGATATCTGATGAGTTTAGGTTTGGTAGATCATCTTTCCAACCACCTATGAACAAATATGTTTCCATTTTTATGGATTCTATTCTGAGGGACCTTCATTTTGAGAACTACGGGCATGTTATGTTAGGAAGTAATCTTACCACTGGTGACAGGTTGGCTTTAGACCAGCTACGCAACAATAAGGAGATCACTGTAATTTCAGCTGACAAAGGAGGTGCTGTGGTGGTTCTTAATACAGTTGACTACATACAGGAAGGGATGTTACAATTATCCGATAAAACATGTTATATGCATATGTCAATAGATCCCACACCTAATTTCAAGGATGAAATTGATTCCTTTTTGAAGTTAGCGTTTGAAGAGGGGATTATTAGCAAAAAATGTTTGTCATCATTGACGGTGTCTGAACCATCTAAGCAGATTCTATATCTTTTACCTAAGATTCATAAATCTCTTAGTAAACCTCCTGGCAGACCTATTGTCTCTGGAATAGGATCTCTTACTGAACCTTTATCTGCATTTCTCACCAAATATCTTAAGCCTTTGTTGGGTCTGATCAGGGCAAGACTGCAGGACACAACCCAATTTTTACAGATTATTCAGGATACCCAGTTGGAACCAGGATGGTATATGTGTACCTTAGATGTAAAAGCATTATACACTAGTATTCCACATTGGGCAGGTTTACAATCCCTTCAATACTGGCTTAACAGAGCAAATCTTTACTCACCAGGGTTTAATACCCTACTCATTTGTATGTCAGAACATGTACTCAACAAAAATGTGCTATATTTTCAAGGCCAGTGTTACTGGCAATTGCAAGGCATGGCTATGGGAGCATCTTTTGCTCCCATTTATGCAGACCATTTCATGGCTTACTTTGAGGAGTACATGATTTATGACAACTCACATAACATCTATCAGGTTGAGATGGACATCTGGCGACGTTATTTGGACGACTGCTGGTTAGTGTGGCGTGCGGATTTGGGTTACTTACGTGAATTTGTTGACTATCTTAATAGCAATATATGGGGACTGGAATTTTCAGTAACATATGACCAAAATACGATCAACTTTTTGGATGTTACGGTCTCCAGAAATCATGATTTTACTTTATCTAGTAAGGTGTTCCGCAAGTACCCACAATATAACACCCTGCTTCATGCTTCCAGCATGCACCCACGCCACACTATCAGAAGCATTCCAGTGTCACAATTCATGCGTATTAAACGCCTTAGTTCGAAGGACGTTGAATATCAATTAGCCAGCATGGATTTGAGTAATAGGTTTGCCAGTAGAGGCTATGACCATAAAGGCATCAACCTAGCCAGATGTAGGGTCAACCAAATGAACAGGGAACAATTGTTAGTATACAAATCGATGAGAAATAATACATCCAGTACTCCCATACGTTTTGTTACCACTTACGGTAGAAACATCAATATGGTCAGGAATATCATCAACAAACATTGGAACATCTTGTTGGCCAATGACCAATTGAGGTCACTTTTGGGACAACAATGTCGGTTTTCCTATAAACGAGGCAAAACATTGGGTTCGTACTTATCACATTACAAACATATGGCTAGTGGAGGGATTATTCATAAACAACTCACATTACAAGGTGATGAGCTATTTGGCTCTTTTCCCTGTGGCCACTGTGGATCATGTGCCTATATGAATAAATCAAAAGAATTCTCAAGTCGCAATACCACCCAAATATTCAACATTAAAATATTTGGTAACTGTAGCAGTGATTGGGTTGTGTACCTAGCTTCTTGCTATTGCGGTGCATTCTATGTGGGCCAAACTTCAAGGGCCCTTAGATCTCGAATGAATGAACATCGCAGTGATATTAGGAATCACAAACTTACTAGTGCTTTGTACCAACATACTCTCAAACATCCACAGGCTAGATTCAATTTTATGGTTATAGATCGTATTACAGGTGACCGTTGCCATAAACAGGGCTGGCACAGCCTATTAGATCATAAAGAGAAATATTGGATAATTACACTAGGGGGTCTTTTTCCTCCTGGACTCAATGATCATTTATAGTTGGTTCTTTATCTATAAAAAAATATAATTTTTTGGACTATATTAGCATTGATTAGTTTAGGTCCAGGTCTTAAACCAATGTTCAGGGTTCCCTAGTCCTTTTGTTGTATGGATATTGGACGGGGGCGGTTCTGTTCGGCTGTGGTACAGTGTTTATGATTTTTATAGAATGGTTGTTCCTCGAGTGGTCTCTCATGGCATGGGGAATAATTATTATTGTTTTCCCTTAGATGTCAGTTCCCTTTAGACATATTTGAACATTTTGATTGGCGTACCATGGTAAATTAGAAGTTATGTACTCACCATAACGTTCCATCTGAGTAGGTGTATTCATTTGTCTGCAACCTGTGGGTTATGGATCCGACATCGGATCCGCATGGTTTACCAGCTATGGATCCAAGCTCTCAGCTCCTCCCCTCACCCATAATGCCCTGCTCTCCCTACATGACCTCAGATTGAGTTTGCCAACAGCATAAACACCCTGAAAAGGGTAACACAACATATGCAGGAAACTGAAAGGCCAGGGGGATAGGAGGGCGGGATGGTTGCAGACAAATGAATACACCTACTCAGATGGAACGTTATGGTGAGTACATAACTTCTAAATCTGAAGTAGGAGATTCATTTGTCTGCAACCTGTGGGACAGAGTCCCCAGCTACCTGAATCTTCATCATGGAAGGATATTCCGAGCACCGGAGCCAAAGGATGCTCTACCCTAGATGTAAGATCCAACTTGTAGTGGGAAATAAAGGTATGAGATGAAGCCCATGTGGCTGCTGCACAAATATCGTCTAGAGGAATCCTAGCCTTAAAGGCTGCCGAGGTAGAGACTGACCGGGTTGAATGGGCATGTACACCCCGGTCGGGCCTTCCGCTTGATAAGCTAGTAAGATACATTGTGAAATCCAGCGAGATAATGAGACTTTGGAAATTGGCTTGCCCAAATTAAATTTAGCAAAGGAAATGAACAACTGGTCAGATTGCCTATGACCAGCAGTCCTGTTTAGATAAAATCTAAGTTGCCTGTGAACGTCTAAGGAGTGAAGCTTGTACTCACCCTTGTTTTGATATTTAGGAAGAAAACAGGGAGGTTAATGGATTGATTAATGTTTGCTTCAGAAGCTACCTTAGGAAGAAAGGACGGGTTGGTCCTGAGGAAAACACGGTCCGGATGAAAGACCAAGTACGGAGGTTTAGCTGATAATGCTTGAAGCTCTGAGACTCTCTTGGCCGAAGTAATGGCTACTAAGAAGGCGGTCTTGAAAGATAAGAATTTCAGATCTACCGTAGCCGCCGGTTCAAGGGGGGGGGGGCGGTCAAGGCCTGAAGAACTAAGGAAAGGTCCCAAGGAGGAACCGCTTGCTTTAAAGGGGGCCTGAGAAGAAAGGTACCTTTAAGGAAAATCTTACACAATTTGGCAGACATCAGTGGACTGGAGTCATGACCAATGTGATAATGAGAAATTGCTGCAAGTTGTACTTTGACCATGGAACTGCTGGCACCATCATTAAAAAGAGTGGTTAAGAAGTCAAGCACCAAAGGGAGAGGAACTGTGAAGGGGTTTAGGCCTTGCCGTTCCCACAAAGAGAACCGTTTCCACTTGCTACGGTAGACCTTCCTAGTGGATGGCTTATGAGCTGCCACCAGGATGGCCTTAACAGGGGACGAAATACCGGGAGTCCTGATCAGGAGTGGAACTGGAGCAGCCAAGCGGTCAGCTTGAGGTTGTCCAGATTCGGAGGAGATAAGTGGGATGGATGAGAAATCAGATCCGGGGATCTAGAATCCAAGGAGGATTCACTGAGTGAGACCTTAGGAAGGGGAACCAGATCTGTCGAGGCCAAAATGGAGCAATGAGGATCATTCTGCACCCCAACCGAGAGGCTTTCTGAAGAACTTGGAGCATCAGAGGCAAGGGGGGGATAAGCATAAAGAAGACCGGGTGGCCAAGCATGCACCAGAGCGTCTTGGGGAACCTCCTGGAGGAGGTATCAAAAAAACTGTCGCATTTGGTGTTTGAGGGAGAAAAGATCGCAACAAGGAGTTCCCCACTGTGCGAAGATGCGTTCCGCTACCTGAGTATTGAGAGACCACTCGTAGGGGGTGAGAATAGTGCGACTGAGTTTGTCCGCCAGGATGTTGGACCGACCCGGAATATGTGTTGCTATGAGAAAGCGGTTGGTGGAGATTGCCCATTCCCACACTCTCATGGCTTAAGGGTAAGACCTGGTTCCTCCCTGTTTGTTGATATACCAGACAACGGACATGTTGTCCGATTGAATCGCAATTGTTCCCAAGGGAAGAAAGGCCTGAAGTGCTAGCAACGCTAAGAGCACTGCTCTCATCTCTAGAACATTGATATGCAGCAAGGTCTCTGAATCATCCACGTGCCTTGGACCGTCCGCCTGCAAAATGCCCCCACCCGAGGCGGAGGCGTCCGTGGTCACCGTGGCGAGGGGGAGAGGCACAAAAGGGGCAGCCTCCGTGGAGATCTGGAGAGTGTAGCCACCACAGGAGGGACCGCCTGCACGCTTTGCTGATCGCAATGGGATGATGCATAGGAAGAGCAAGATACCACTGAACCATGAGTGTCCATTGAAGGATACGCATATTGCACCTGGAGAGAGGAAGAAGCGCAATCGCTGCCGCCATGGACCCTAGGGCCCTCAGGACCAACTCCGCCGGAACTGAGTTTGAGTGGAGAATGGCCCGCACCTGGAGCTGTAGGCTTTGCACTCTGTCCGCTGTGAGGAAGGCTCTCAATCTCTCTAACCTGGCACCTATAAAATCTATGAACTGAGTGGGTGCTAGGTTGGATTTTTGTGTTTATCGTGATGCCCAGGCGGAGCAAGATGGAGAAAGGAGTCTCGCCAAGAGAAATAGATGCCTTGTTGGGGGTGAGAAGCCAGTCGTCCAGGTAAGGAAAGACCTGCACCCCTGAAGCCTCAGGTGGGCACTGCTAATACTTTGGTGAACACCCTGGGGCTGTGGTGAGACCAAAGGGAAGGACCCGAATTGGTAGTGACTAGCTCCCAGCCGAAGCAGAGAAACCTCCTGGGTCCATTAGTATGTGGTAGTACGATCCTTGAGGTCTATGGAGCACATCCAGTGGTTTTCTCCCAGAAGGGGAGAATAGACTGCAATGTAACCATTCGAATTTCTCCTTGGGAACTGCCAGGTTCAAAAGAGAAAGGTCTAAAATTGGTCTTAGATCCCCGTTTTGGCACTAAAAGAACCTGGAGTAGAACCCTAATCCGATCTGGTCTGGGGGGACGGGATGGATGGCTCTTTTCTTTAGCAGATGGCCAATTTCTGCCAAAGTGGCCTCCCACTGACCGGGTGGAACGTCGGGGAGGGACTTCAATTTTGGCAATTGAAGAAAGGGGATACGGTATCCTCTGGATATGATCTGGAGAACCCAGCGGTCTGATGTTATGGACTCCCATGCCGCTAGGTGCTCCCCGACTGCCTCCAGAGTGGAGCAGCCGGGCAAACCCTCAGGGCTGCTGTGCGGGCCGTTCAGAGAAGGGTTCTCTGGACCCGAAGTTCCTGGGAGCCCCTCTGCCCCTAGGGTGGCGTCCTCCCTGTCCTCCTCTGCCACGGAAGGACTGGTTGTCCGGAGCAGGCTGGGATTGCTGCGACTTCCGGAACCACATCTTCTTCTGACCCTTTTGGTTCCTAGAATAGGGCCTCTGGGGTGCTGAGAAGCGGACTCCGACGGCAGACAGCGTCTTCCCGTCCTTCTCGCTCTGGGTCAAAGTGTCGCGAACAGTTTTGCCAAAGAGGGCAGAACCATCGAAGGGGCATTCAGAATGACACCTTGAAGGGCTCAGAAATCGCAATGGAGCCAGGCCTGACGTCTAGTAACTAGGCCTGCTCCTGCGGCTCTAGCGGCACCTTCCGTAGCATGGGACAGTAGCCGCATAGAGGTATTAGTGACGGACCTGAGTGGCCATGCGGGTGGAGTGCAGCACTTTGTCCTCCTCCGACATGGACTCTGGGGGGGATGCAGCGTATTCTTTTATAAGATCGCTGCATCCTAATCACCCAGGTAGTTCAGCCCTCACAGAGTAGGTCGCTGAACTAAACATCCGCTTCCCCAAGCGGTCCATCATCCGAGACTCCTTGCTCGGGGGATGGACTGAGGGACTCTCCTGAGCAAGTTCCCTCTTGGTGGCCGCCCGTCAACATGGCATCTACCGGAGGCCCCTTACTCCAATGGGCACGGTCAGCCGGGGACTGAGAATACGGTCGGGCCTTTGGGATTGGCTCCACGGTGTCCGGTTCCTTCCACTCCCTGGTGGTAATGAGGTCCACCAGGGGTCGGCAGGAGGGACACCCAAGAGGTAGACGGGCCCGCTTCAAATGCCTCCAAGAACACGGACTCGTCCGAGGAAGACTTGGGGCAGACCCCTTATGCGGAGCATTTCCATGATGTCTCCAAATGAGACATCCTCGGGGTGATCTTGGGGAGCCTTCCCTTCCTCCAAGTCCGTGTCTTCTGTGAGAGACTCGGAGTCAATGTGCCTCCTTTGCACGTATGTTTGTGGGGAATATCCTCCAGGGGCTGTCAGAGGACTCCTAACAGTGACCTGTTCCAGGAACAGCTTGGGGCAAAGGAGCGGGCTGTCCCAAGGGCCGGATGGTGGAAGCCTGACCCAGTGCAGATGGAGCGCGGACGGAAGCAAGTGTCGGGGTCCGGAGACCCTCAACAGGGCCCTCTCCACTACATCAAAAGCCAAGGGGAGCCGACCTCGACCAAAGGATCCGACAATCTGCTCCCTCGATTGGATCGAGCCGCCGGCCGGATCAGAAGGGACAGTGCGCTCCGACACAGACGGTGCCGGGAGCACTGATCCCCGGATCCGGCTCGGATCCAGGCTGAGGTCGGATCCGGCACTCGAGGGCAGGGTCGGATCCTACTATCGGCACCGACTCACCCCCGGCTCCGAAGCTGCTCGGCTCCAACTGCTCCGAACCCAGGTAGCGGGTCGGAGAAGGAGCAATTGGCTTAAAGAAAGGTCGAGCTCCCCAGAGGGGAGGCAAGAGCACTCCCATCTGCATCTGGGCCTGGATGAACCTTCTCATCATCCGTCCAGATCAGCCTGACAGGCTATAGGTCGATCTCACGAGGCTACCGAGGTAGGCCTAGAGTGCCTCCTGGGTAGCCTCGATGGAGATCGGGTCTCCTCCTCCTCAGGTCCCGTGAAAACACACAGGAGACCGGAGCCGAGGAGGGAGAACCAGCAGACAAGGAGGCCGGAGGAGAAGGCTGGCGGGCCGAAACAGAGGTTTCGCCCGCCGCTTATGGTGCTTCTCCTCCGGTCCTTCTTCTAGTTTCCTCTCCTCCAACCACTACAGGGAGGTTGAGTCCCAGGAGGAGGAGGGGAGCGGAGGAGACAACCGGCAAAAACGTTTACCGAGGCCGGAGGCCGGAGCCGAGTCCGTGGCAAAGACCCGCCAAGACAAGCTTGGACCTCCGCTCCTTCAATGCCCTGGGGTTGAACCCTGCACAAATGGAACATCCAGAAGTGAGGTGTTCAACCCCAAGGTTCATCACACAGATCAAGTGTGGCCATCAGCCGGGGAAAGCTTACGGCCACACTCGGAGCACTTAGAGAACACAGCTTTGGGTTGTTCAGACATCCCAAAGTACAAAAAAAAAGTTACTTAAACTAACGGTAAAAGCAAAAGTAACTAAAGCACACAACAGGCCCAAACACACACTACGCTACCAGCGAGGGGAGGGAAAAGTAAAATTAAATTTAAAACACTAGAAAGTATAATTAAGTAATAGGGAAACCTAAACTTTCACACAACTTTCACACAAAATACAAATTTTAACACTCTAAACACTAGAAAAATGCACTTAGCTGAAGAGCTTAGGAACACAAATCTGGTCACCAGCGCGGCAAACAAGATCTGGGGTCATGTAGGGAGAGCAGGGCATTATGGGTGAGGGGAGGAGCTGAGAGCTTGGATCCATAGCTGGTAAACCATGCCGGTTCGGATCCGATGTCGGATCCATAACCCACAGGTTGCAGACAAATGAATCTCCTACTTCAGATCCATGGTTACATAGTTTTCAGACTATTTATGTTTAGTGCCTAATTATGTTTTTCACTATATCACTAGGCACCTAAAGTCTATGAGTCTTTGCATTGTGGATGATTAGTTCATAATATTGCATTGTATTATGTGGTGTTTTTCCATTTCTTATCATGAACTAATTCTAGATTTGACCGTTATTTTGGATGTCTGACATTTCATCTTACTACAAATAATTTGATCTCAGGCCATTGGGTGTTCTTTTCCCATGGCATTACACAGTTCATTATTGTTTATTGCTTATTTTTGTATGTATTTCCTTTTTTAACATGTATCTTTTCAAAATGTATCTTTGGTATACATTTTGTTTCTATGGGTTTTTGGGTTTTCACGGAATTTGGATGTTATGCAGAAATTTCAGGATTTAAAATTCCTTTATTTGTTAGCATGTTGTTTTTTTAAAAAACTTTTTTTGGGCTACGGCCACTTTTCAATGTTCCATTAATATTTATGACTTCTGTCTGCCTATTGGTTCAGAATTTATATTTAATGTATGATGGATAGGACACTGTTGTTTTGTCCTACACTGAAGAAGGCAACATTTGCCGAAACCGGTCTGTTTGCAATAAATGATTGTATTTTACCTCTGCACCTGCTCATGCTGGTCTACTTTTGTTTCTTCGTGGTATATGGTTTGGACCGTGCATCCCCCCCGTGCATAGAACTTGGTTGTTTTTTTCTGAATGAGTAGACAGTCTGTGATCCCTAGAGGAGGACCTACAAGACTTCCTTGGATCCGAGACTCTGGAAGTGGCCAAGGGATCGATAATAATAACCAGCTCAAAGGAAGCTGTCAGATCTGAAGACCTGGTTGGATTTCAGCATAAAAAAGGGCCAAGTGGATGGATCTGACGAGGTCGGAGCCGAGGGGGATTTTGATTCGATCAGATCTAAGGACCTCCGCATCTCAGATGATTCGGATCCAGCCAGGAGAGCCAAGGACCCCAGAGACCATGCCCCTGAGGCTGGGCTTGGAGCTGGGACACATGGATCTGACAGCCTCAGCCGTTTAGCAGGGGAGTCCCAAGAGGAAGATGGCTTTCTTTAGGGATCCGAGGAGGCTTTGGAAGGGGGGCCTGAGACCAAGGGCCCCCCCATAGCCATCCCTTTAAGGAGCAACATATTTCTATGGTCTAGGAGAGCCCTAGGATTGAACCCTGCACAAATATCACATTCAATCTCTAAATGGGGCTCTTTTAGACAGTAGACGCACTCCTCGTGCATGTTGAAAGGAGCTAACTTCTGACTACATGAGCAGCAATGTCTAAAGCTGGAGGGTTTGTCAGCCATGACCAAAACAAGCACAAACCCACCAACACACACAAACACACACACACGGGCACACACACACAGACACACACAGACACACACAGACACACACAGACACACACAGACACACACACACACACACAGACACGGAAAGACATAAATAAAGTAAGGAAGGAAAAAGGGCGGGAAAACTCTAATGGCCAGCAAACAAACTAATGGGGGGGGGGGCTAACTGCTAAACTAAGAAAACTACAGTACACCAACTACCCTTACTAGACAGAGGGAAAGACAAATAGAAAGGAAACCTATACAAGGCACTTATCTGAGCAACGAAGCTTGATGTACAGGGAACACATCTGTTCACTAATTGCAGCAAATGAGATCTGAGGATTATGGGTAACAGGAGTCCTGGGATGGGAAGAGCTCGAGCTCAGGGGCTGTTGCTCACTTTGCCAACTCGGATTCGAGGTTGGATCGAAGACCCATACATGATCAGTAATGACACGTATAGCATCAGATCCTAGGTTTCCCTAATGTCAGATACACACGTCCTATAATTTTCAATACAATATCTCTTCTCTATCTCCTGACATGCCACTACTCTAACTGATGTAAAATTATGCATTGTGGTTTCTGTTAACCACCTACTTGCATCATTTTTTTCTATTCTATATTAACTATTCTTTTGTTTTTAGTATTCTCTTTTATTGTATAAAAATATTCTTGGGTTTTTTTTTCCAATTGATATGTGTTCACATTTTGGGCAGAGACTGAAACTGGTTCAATGTGATCACCACTCTACCCCATTTAGCAAACTGTATAAATAACTAAATACATAAATTAATTAAACTCTATCAGTATCAACATTGTTAAAATTTCAGTTTTCCAGTGTATTTGTATTTCTCTTCCTCCACCCTTTTTGTCACAATCATTTCTCTTGCATACATCTATTTTGTGCAATACCTTTTCCCTCTATTTCATTTACTATTATATGCTGCACAGCAACCCGTACCTATTCCATTGGCAAAGCCTCTTGGACCCCCACAGGTACTACACCAGAACCGCCTCCAACATCAGGAGAAGCTAAAAAGTAAATCTGGGGCCAGCCTGCCACAGTTGCCTCCACACTTCCTGCCCTAACTGTACAACCTATGTCAGGCAATTGTGCACCAGAACTGGTACATTTGTACCTGCTAGTATTAGTGCAAGTGGAGGTGAATCCTTTGTTACCGACTGGCAACTGGCAGAGACTGCAGGGGATATAATCAAGAGGAGGTCAGATGGCTGCACTGGCCAAATGGAGAGCATGCTCTGACAACTCATTGAGTCATGCCCCTGCTCAGCACTGGTGCTCCCATCTGAGCCAGGGCCCAGTGGTGACCATACCTAGGTATGGCAGGTAATCTCACACTCAGTCTCAGCAAACACCCAATGCAATCCCTCAACTTGATTTTCTGCTCCCATTTGTGCCCGAGCTCACCCCTGTTGGTGATACACTCCTGGCATCACCACTGCCTTCCCTCTGTCTGATGTTCCCCCTTCCCTCAGTGTGTTACCTCATAATCTGTCAGTTATGTCTGCCTTCCTCCTCACCTCCTTCTTACTTCCTTTCCTTCTTTCCCCACCTTTCCATTATCTTCATAAAAATAAAATAGTCATCTGTCCCACAAAAAAGTATATCTCACCTCCATCCTGCTCATGCTGTATTTGTTCACCTTCTGTTATATAATCTGCTTGCTGCTCCTTTTCATCTGTTTCCAATATTTGGATTTCCAACTTTTAATCTTGTCGAAAATAGATAAATGTACCACACACCTGCCCAAAAAAAGACTCCCAAAAAACTTTATGATCATACTGTGTTGAAACTATCATGAAGATCACCATTGATGGTCATGTACAAACAACAAGAAATTACACTGTTCCTCACAGAATCCAAACAATGTCATCTATTACGTATATTGGCCTAATCTGCCATTTGTCACTCAAACGGGTTGCACTTAGCTGTGCATCAGTGTACAGTTATGAAAAAGGGTAAAGCTTATGCTTTTAGTCTGACTGCTTCAGTGGCTCAGGCTTGTTAAAGAAGTGATTTGTAGATTATCAGTGCACAGAGTGGAGGAGTCAAATCCCTTCAAGGTTTCTTTTTTTTTTTACTTTTCCACTACAATTCTGTAAATGTGTAATGATCACCTGCTATGTCCTTTACTGACAATTTCAGTATGACTACTTTTATGACTCATCGTGTCAATGCATTGTTTAGCAGAATGTTACTGAAGAGGGTAATAGACTCAATTATGAGACATGTATTTTTTCTGCTTCCAGTCTACTAATGTGAACACTCACTTGCTATGTACTGCCCTGACACTAAGTGTGAGTGCTTCTGTGCCTCACCTTGTAAATAGAGTGTTTAGTAGAATGTCAATGAAGACAGTAATAGGTTCAAATCCCATGAAGCCTATATTTTTTTTCTGTTCCAGTCTGTAAGTAACAGTCATCTGGTACGTGCTTCTCTGACACCTTCAGTGTAAATGTTTCTATGGCTTGTAAATGCAATGTTTGGTAGCTGAGAGTAGCAGGTTCAAAATGAATGAGGCCTGTATTTTTTCCCCGCTTCCAGTCTATAACTGTGTAACACTCACCTGCTATGTGCTTCCCTGACAACTTCAGTGTAAGTGCTTCTATGGCTCACCTTGTTAAGGAGGTGCTGCGTAGAGCATAACCAAAAGAGTTGCTGACATCTGCATTACAGTAGAGGTGCACAATGATCAAACTCTGATGATGTCAGAACTGGTGTAGGTCAGTAAATCCTATGACTTATCTGTATCCCACCTACAGTGACTGTTTCACATTTTTCAAGTACAAGTACTTCAGACTGCCATTTGTGTGTATGTCTCATACCCCCCTTCTCCACTGTGCCCCACATCCTTGATTTAGTCATCACCTCCCTTTGGAGTTTTCTGTCCACTGTTGCTGTTTCTCTGACTCTGCTACTACCTTTAACCTCCACCCTTAGGCATACTTCATTTCCTTCCAGAAGACATTTCTCTGCATATCTGGAGCCCTGAGTTACAATAACAGATCAGCATCTCAGCATGACTGTGTGCATGGTTTCAAACGTTCATAGGTAGGTACTAGGCTATTGGCCCTAGGGCCTATACAAGCCTAGCCAAAAAGGTACTCTGGCTTTCATAACCCAAGAAAATTATTTTCCTGTGCCCCTTTCGAGCAGAGCCACAGAGCTGATCCTCAGGGTGAATTTCCTACCTCCCATCCAATCATCAAGATTTTTCTTGAAGAGTGCTAATGAGGAGCTTTGTTTGATGTAGATAGGTAGTTTGTTCCAGAGTATGAGAAGTCTGTGGGACAGGAATCTATCCCTCCAGCATGTTCTGTTTATTGTGGTGATAAGGTTTAGGTCCCCAGAACATGTAGCTCGGAGGGACTGGGATTTGTCCAACAGCTCTGTATTTGACATAGCTTTGCATGTTAGGCAGAGATCGCCTCTGAGTAGGCAATATGCGCCGAAGTAAAGCTGGAGTTTTTTGAGACGGTCTGCATAGGACATCTGTTTAAGGCCAGTAATCCTCTTTGTGAGGTATTTCTGCGGCCTTCCAAGTTGTTGCAGATGTCATGTGAGGTACATACCAAAAGGGGCGTTGTACTCTATAATGGGTCTAATGAGTGACGAATAGAGGGGAACAATGACCTCTTTTTTCCTGGATGAGAAACCTTTTGTGATGAGGTGTGCCATGTAGAAGGATTTCCTGACTACTGCGGCGATGTGATTATCAAAGGAGAGACTACTGTCCACCTGTGTCCCAAGGTCTCTTATCACACTTTCGGTGTTAAGTAGACTACCACCTATGTGGTAGCTCATGGATACACAGTTTTTACCAAAGGGGATGACAATGCACTTTTTGGCATTGAGCTTGAGGCCATGGCTTTGACACCAGGCATCTGTCTCAGTGAGGCCCTTTTGCAGGATGTCCACATCGTTAGGAGTTTCACTTATGGCTCCTAGTTTGCAGTCATCTGCAAACCTCATTAGCCAAAGACCTTCTGTGTTAGCCTGTACTTCAGAAAAGTACATACCAAAGAGGAGAGGACCCAGAATTGAACCCTGTGGTACTCCACTTGTCACTGGTCTGAAGTTGGATTTTGAGTATGCTACTTTCACAGTGTGGTTTCTGTCAGTGAGCCAGTTGGCAACCCATCTTGTGACATAGGGATTTATACCTAGTTTAGTGAGTTAATCTATAATTCCAGAGTGGGTGATGGTGTCAAAAACCTTGGTGAGATCTAGATAGGCTGTGTGAACCACCTTAACCTTGTCTACGGCTTTGGTGACTGCTTCAAAGAAGTCAATCAGGTTTAGGAGACATGATCTGCCTTTTACAAACCTAAACTGAGTGGGGCCAGAGTTTGGGGATTACCAATGTCTTTTTGTCTATAAGTTCCATGATGATAAGTTCCATGGCCTTGCAGACCAGGCTCGTTAGGCTAATGGGGCGGTAGTTTCCAGGGTCCATGGTAGCTCCCCCTTTGTGGAGTGAGATGTAGAATGCAGCCTGGGATGTAGTCAGGTCCCATGGATGCTGTGTTCTTGGCTTTGGAGAGTGTGGTTTTTACCTGTGCAGCCATGATTACAGGAGCTTTGCATTCTTCCGGTATAGAGATGGGCCCTTTAGGGGGTGAGGGGGGGTAAAGTTAGCACTGAATCCATCTCCAGGATGTTGGCAATATCAGTTGGTTCTGTATATTTAGTGCCATTGTGCTGTAACTCAGAGCAGCTCCGAGTGTTGCCACTGAGATTCTTGACATAGCTATAGAATGCTTTGTGGTTGTCTTTAGAATCAGTAGCGATTTTTTTTTCATAACTAGCTTTGGAGGATTTTATGAGGGATCTCAGCTTCTTACTAAGGCTGACCTGGGAGTTTTTTCAGTCATGGGATTTTATACATTTTTGCAACCATTTCTTTCTTCTGTTGTAGAGTTTGTTTATGGCAAGGGACCATCAGACTGGCTTCCTTTTTTTGGAGGATAGCATCTTGGTTCTGTTAGGGATAGCACGATCCATGCACTTGTTTAAGTACTTATAAAGTGCATTTGTGTAGGATTCAGCAGTTGTACCTCTATTGTCTGTCTGCATGGGTGTTGTGAAGTTTGCCACTTCTGTCTTAAGAAGTGTAAAGTTGGCTTTGGAGAAAATTCTTACGGTGGTTTCCCTAATGGGAGGTGGGGGTGGGATGTGGATGGCTAGGCTGATTAGCTTGTGGTTGGATCTGGCCAACGAGGAATTGACCTCTGCTGTGGAACACTAGTCGCCCATGTCGGTAATGACCAGGTCTAGGATATTGCTGCCCCTGGTGGGGGTGTGGATAAGTTGATCCAAGGCATTGGAATTTATGAATTTCAGAAAACGTTGAGCAAAAGAGTTGGTACATGAGCAGTTTTCCCAGTTAATGGTGGGGTAGTTGAAATCGCCCATTATTAAGGTATTGGGTTGGACCCTAATATTTTTCAGTGTATCAAGAAATGAGGAGTGGGAATCCTGGGGCATGGTGGGGGATCTGTAGCAAGTTACAGTTTGGATTGCGGTCTTGTCCAGAGTTAGTTGCACTTGGATAATCTCAGATGCATTATGCTGAGCAACTAGCCTGGAGGTGTAGATATCCTTAATGAATATGGACACGGCTCCGCCTTTAGTGTTTCGGTCCAGGTTAGGTGGCCGAAAGGTGTGGTATGTATTATAGCCTGGTAATGCAGGGGTGCTCTTTGGAGCTTTGAACTGGGTCTCTGTCACTGCACAGATGTCGAAGTTCATACTGACTACTCTAAAGACTTGTGCTCAAAGAATATTTACAATAGTCACTTGTACTCTAATGTGATCACGAGTTGATCTAACATGATCTTCCTGTGGGTCACTACAACAGTGTGCACACTAGCCGGGCTGCATGCATTGTTAATGAGCCTTTGGGCTCATAGAGAAAGCATGCTTGCTTGGCCGTGATTGCAGACAAATTTCTGAATCAGAAAGTCATTACAAAAACAGTGGTTAAACTCAAACTATCTATCACAACAAAAGGCTAAATATCACAGTTGTACTTCAAAATGTTAAAATGACTAATGGCAGAGCAGCACAAGTCACTACACAAATAAAAATACTTTGGTTTTACAGTGGGACCAGCTGTACTTTAATATGTAAGAAATGAAGTTTATAGCAGCTCATGCTCTAACCAAGTTACATTCTAGTCTTGGTGCAAGACCAGAATTATTCCTCACAGAGAATAGCAAAACTGCAGTTGAAACATCTGGCCGAGAAGGGAAAATGGAAGGGGGTAAACCCAAATGCTATGAGTTACTGTCACATTGCCCCTCTCTAAAGAAGATATGGACTTGCTTTTCAGGAAGAAATATAAAGTACCGAATCTCAAAAACATTTCCAGCAAAGGCTGTGATAATCACAGACAGAAATTTTACTTCCACAAGTGAAATTTTCTTAACTTAGTTTAATTTAAACTAATTAATTTAATTTTAATTAAGTTTTTAATTTAGTTTCTTTTTTTTTTTGCATCTTACTTAAGAAGAAACACAGTTCACTAGAAAAAGTAAATTCAAAAGCATAACAATGAGTAGCAATCTCAGTATTACCCTTTAATATGACTAGAAAAAATAGAGGCAATAGCAAGGGCCAGCCATCTCATACTAGCATGTGTCACTACTTGATGACACCAGGCACAGGACAGATCCACCAAATAAACATCAAAAGGCGCAAGATTCTACATCACACAGCCCTAAGTCCTGTGCTCGTGAAATGGTGCAAAACCTAGGAGAAGTAAGAGTGTTGTCTGGGATGTTCACTCAGAATTTTTGTTCAGCTCCAGACTCTGGGTCACTGACAATGCAAGCAAAATACTGCCAACATTGTGTTAAATTAGAACATGTTATTTTTCTGTTTTATCAGTGCAGTGTGGGTGCCTTTCCTATCAGTATTACATTCTAGCATTAGGCAAGTGCCACTGCACTTAAAAAACAAAAATGTTTACCTAGTTCCAGTGGCATACAGGGATGAAGCCTTGACCACAGCCCAAGTGAACTGGGGCAAACAGTGACTTGGACATCTGATGGAGCTAGCAGGGAGGATGGGTGTTTCCATTCTGGAGGAGGAAGTGCACTGTTGAAGGGAGATCTCTCATTGAACAATAGTAGATGGGAGAACCTGGACAGATCACTGAGTTGGACATGCATGATGGTTGAGGAGGTGTGAATATTCTAGGGTCCAGGACAGGAACATCCTCACAGGCTGCATCTCACTGCCCACACAGCCCTGCATATAATGACATCAGCACACTGGGGAAAGGGCTTAGGAAAACCCCTGGAGTACCGTTCAGCATGGATGAAACTACCAGCTCAGGCTTCATTCAGTATCTCATTTCCACGTCCCCAATGATTGCATCAGCTTAGAGGATAATACCATTGGTACCAGAACTTTCGAAGTCCTGTTTTCCTCCTCTCAGGAGGTACAGGGAAGAGGGTGGAACCATGAAAGAGACAGCCAAGCATCTAATGTTTAAAACATGAAAGCATCAAGGAAACAAAAAAACGTTTCTGAAATGAAAATATCAAACTTAATAAACTGAATAAATAAATAGATCGTACGCCAGGAAGCCCTTTGCAGTGGAAGTAAACAAACATTGTGTATTTACTGTAATGTCAAAAATGTAAGAAGCAAAAGAATTTTCAGTAACAAGTATAATTATAGTTTTTATTTTTGCTTACTGCAGCAGTGTGCTGATCAAACAATGACCATTTGCAACCACAGCCCAGGTGACTAACATTCACAAGTGTAGAAATGAAAAAAAAATAGTAAAAATGCAATACAAACTATGTAGATAATGACTGACAAAAAGTAAAACTAACAGTTATTTTCAATCAATCATCTGGGAAGGATTTGGTAAGGAATATAATGCGCAAGCTATAAATACATAGTTACAGTGCAGTATGTACAGTGTTTTTACATTAAGACGTCTTTGGTTTGCTCCTTTGTGGCAGGAGAATGTAACAGAGACCCTTCTGAGTGGGATTCACTGTTTGAAACCCAAAATAATGTTGTGATTACTGCACTGTTTGAGATTTTCTGTGCATGTATATTGGCTCATTATCTTAGAATTTCCACTTGCTTAAGTTACCACTTCACTGTTTGAAGAGACATTCTGCCTAATCCATTTAATCTACTGCTAGGTAAGTACTTTTAAGTACTGACCCGCACTCTGTCAAGCTCTACACTACAATTGTACTATTTGCGCATTTTATAAAGTTTTGCACTTGAATTCTGCATTTTAAATATTATCTGCTGTTAACACTGCATTTGGCTGTTGTGCTGAATCCAGATCCGTCCAGATCTGTATATCTAAAGCTATAATTCTTAACTGCATTTCAAGTTGTTTGTTACTTGTGCTGCTCTGGTTTCTATGTTTATTTGTTGGTTTTCTTGTGCCATTCTAGTGTTTTAAATGTTGATGTTTGTTCCTGCACTTCTGATTGGTTTATGAGCTGTAACTAGGCTAGCTTTTTGGACACCAAGACTGTGTTTTTACATTAATAAGCTTTTGATCTGTTTGATTTGATTTGTGGCAGGAGAGGGTAACAAAGTCCCTTCTGAGCTGGGATTCAGGGTTTGAAACCTCAAAGAGTGTTGTTGTGACTGGCTGAGGGCTATGTTTTGAGACTTTTTATGCTTAATAAAGTATTTGTATTTGCGCAATGCTACTCCTCATCCAGCAGTGGTTAGCAGTGTCATGTTCAGATGCAAGCATCTGAAACAGGTCTAGATTATATTAGCAAATTCACTAAATTGCAAACCCACAATACCCGAAAATTCAAAATGTCGAACACATGGATGAGCGATTTTTTTCCCAGGGAAAAAAAATCGCTGATCCATAAAAAAAAAAATCCAAACACAAAATTAAGTGGGGGGGTTGTGTCCCCTGCACCCCCCTACTTAAATATACCAACCCCCAATATCGCACTACAGTGGAAGAAATGGTAAAGTCCCAAAAATGGCCCAGTGATGTTTTTCCCTAAGAAAAAAAAATCTCTGTTCTGTGCTTTCAGCATTTTGCCATTTTGTGTAATCCGGCTCGACGAAACAGCGTTCGCAAATTTAAGCGTTCACTTAAATAACAGGAACCCTCTAAAACACTGCCCCTGAAAATTCCTCAGTACTTATTTGTGCAGACAGCTTGCATGCTGAGATGCACCTACCCATCACACTTGGTTTTAGGCAGTCTTGATAGCAATCTACACTCCTAGAGTGACCAAGCTAGCCAGATGCAAACAATAAAGATCTGTAGCCATGAACATACACTTCCCCTGCTGTCTCTGTAGCTTGCTTGGTGGATACGGGTGTTCTAGGGTAATGCAGCAATTGCCTCATATATCGAGCAAACAGCTAATTCTTCAACACATACATACAGTATGAGGGAGATGTAGTCATACAATGTCATTAGAGGCAAGGCTCTTACATACAAGCACTTATAATACCCAACATGTTGTCAGTAACACATAGACTACACCGACATCACATAGTAAGGATCAGACACATAAACACACATATGCTGATGCTCTTAAATGTAATCTCCAGTACTCACAAAGACCTTCTAGACACTGCACTCAAAAATGTGTCCACGGCAACCTCTAGAGCACTCAAAAAAAAACACCCAGCAGCAAACAAGACACACACTGCCACATCCTGTGGTGTCTCATTTTCTAAGCTAATAAGGCATACCACCACACAACACAACATTTTGGTCATAGGAGATTCCACTGTGAGACACACAGATGTCCCACTCACCAGGCTAAGAAAGGAGAAAGTCACAGTCTGATGTCTTTCATGGGCCAGGATCCATCAAATCATGCATATACTCAAGGTCACTGGATCACTCTGTCATAGTCCATGTTGGTGGAAATGACCTGATACGTACCAACCTAAACTATATGAAGACATACATGGTAAAGCTCTTGGATTATTGTATCTCAGGCTGGTATGAGTCTAGAAGTGAGCAGCATTCTACCTTCTCCAAGGGGGATGCCACAGTATGAACAGATGATGATTGACTAATACTTGCTTAGTTTTTAGTGTCACTGCAAGGGGGTACAATATTTGTCAAACTCTAGGCCAGTAATCAAGGAGCCTGAATCCTCACCAGTGGCACTGAAGAGGGATGTTCACTTGGAACAAAAATGGCTACATCCAGTATTTCCAGATGCAGCTCTCTGCATCAAACACAATTTCCCTTAAGAGCACACAGGGAACACACACAGTCTAGGATCTGGATTCCTCTATCCGTCCCTCTCCAGGTCTTCAATAAGACTCCCCACTGGCACAGCTATAAAGTTGAGACCTCAAGCTAGTGTCCAAGCCAAGGGCTCCAGCACCATCTCTGTGAAACCAGTGCTTCATGCCCCTGCTCCAAACAGCTGACACACACACACACACACACACACACACACACACACACACACACACACACACACACACACTGAGATTTGATTTTCACAAATACACACCTGAGAAAGGCTGGCACGGATTTACTAGCTATGCCCCCTTCTGCCCAGACTATAATGTAGTTACACAGCCACCCGACACCTCAAAGCCAGCTACTCTAAGGCTCTTGCAAGGGTACCCAACTATACTGAATGAAACTAATATTAATACAAATGGTAGTTTGACCAACAGCAAGGCTTCCAGAAGCAGCCAGAACTGTCACCAAATATATACAAGTACTCTCAGAGATTAAAATATTCTCTAAAACACCAGCCACAATGAAACATTTAAATATATTTAATAATAAATAAGAAAATAACATGAAAATACTAGATATATATTTACTGTAAACACCAGAGTTTCAATCACAGGAAATATTAAAATAACATATATGAACAGATTCACTCAGATACAGAAAACAATACTTAACTAATCTCACTCTATTTTCCTGACTGATCTAAAGAATTACTCTTCTCTGTTCGCTTACTACAGCAAGGCAATATGAAGTAGGTGAGGGGTCCTTCTCTGCCAGGCTCCAAAAACAGATTGCACTGAGACTTCAGTCTCACCTAGTATTAAAACATCATTTTTAGTTATGGATTACAGAATGACATCACATACATCTGGTCATATGACTTCTGGTTCCCATGCTACCCCCTTTGACTAGAAGCTGTCAGGATTTAGCACATACGAGTCAATAGAGCTTGTTTAGTTCTGTTGCAGCTTCTGGAAGTCATAAAACAATTTTAAACCTCCACCCTTCTAGAGTAGCAATTAGTTCACCCCAAAGACAATGCAGAAAGCCTCCTAGTATAGACTTTTTGTCTCTGGCTGCAATGAGAACTGTAACATACAACCTTTACAGCCTGAGCCAGGTAATTTAATTTCAAACTATTTTCAAAGTTATGTGGATTGAGATCAACCTTATATCTTCCAGTATCCTCTGTTAAAGCATATATATTAAAACAGTTACAATAATGCATGTATATTTCTTTTTCTGTCTAGCAGGGCACACTGTTTGTACATTTTTAACACAAGCAGCTTTAAAAATACATTTTTCAACATAAGCATCTGTACAAATCAGTTGATATACAAATGACATATAATTCTTTACAAAATTCCAGCTAGCTGTGCTGGCGTATGTTACACATCCACTTCCCTACTTCTACTGGCATAGCTGGCAATACCTTACATCGTCACAGTCAGCATGGGCGGATATGATCAACAGACCACGCTTCTTTGCCAGGGATGGTCTGCATCTGTCCCCTCTAGGCTTTTGAATGTTGGCTAAACATTGTGCGTTTTTTGGGCCATGTCAACCTGACAAAACTTCCAATGTAGTAAAACCAAACCTAGAAAATCTAAAGGTATTACTACTCAATGCAATGAGCCTAAACAAGAAAGTCCACTCCCTGTAAGCTCTTTTCACCTGGGAGAATGCAGATGTTTATGTAGTTACCAAGACATGGTTTTAAGCCATGGAAGGCACTCCAGCAATACAGGATAACAATGCCATAAACACATTTAGACCAGCTACTGGACAATGGGCCTAAGGGTGAAGGTGTCTCAGCTTACATCAAAAACAATCATGCCTCAAGGCTGGTCAAACAGGATAGCAATCTTGAGCTTCTCCATGTCCAAATCACCATAGGCAAAGTCCCATACCATATTTTTGCAAGTTATAAGTCCCGCAGTATGACCCAGGAAACCCATACCATATGTTTAAACTTACAGGAGTCACTCATCATTCAACCCAATACCATATTCATGGGTGACTTTAAACTACCCCACTATAAACTAGGAATCATATATGACCCAAATATGCATACAAAAATTCCTGGACTTTGTCAAAACAAATGCCCTAGACCAGATAGTTTATAAGCCCACAAGGGATGACAGCATACTGCATTTCGTCCTCACTAACAAGGGAGAACACCGCACTCACCAAGTGTAATGTCCTCCATGGTAAGGCTGCACAACAAAGCTATCTCCTTTGAAATAAAAATAAAATATAGGACCCCTGATGAGCCTGGAACATTTAGGAACTGTTCCAAGGCAAACTTCCTACTATCAAGTGCTAATCTGGCAAAATGTCAAGCCCCCTCCCATTTCCTATGTGGAATTATTCAGAGAGACTATGTACAGATATGTTAATAGTTGCAAAGAAACAGCTGTACCTACCAGGAACAAACGCAAAAGAAAAAAAACTGGAAGAAATTCATGGCAAAAACAAAAACGTGCAATGCCAAGCAGGATAAAAAACTCTCATCAATCTAAACAGGCAACTCAGATGACAAATCAAGTCCATCAAAGCCAAATTTGAGGAAAAATAGCTTCTCTGGACAAAGACAACCATAAAGCTTTCTTTAGATATGTCTGCAACCTTAAAGGCAGTACACAACAATGTGCAGAACTAAGTGTAAAGAACCACCTGCATGGTGCCAAAAGATTTAGCAAATCTATTAGCCAACAAATTCACCTCCAATTCTGCTCCTCTCTCCCCACCAGACATCCCTCTAAAAATACCACTAACTATCACTACAGATTGGCACTCTCTCCAAGGCCAAGAATAACAAATACATCAATGGACCCTGATAATATATAAGGTTCATAGATTCATAGGAGATTACTAGGCTAATAGCTTAGGAGCCTTTACAAGCCTAGCCAATATAACCCAATTTTACACGATATATGGTCCCTAGGGCCAACAGGATGGTATGTGTTTGTGCCTATGCCTTGAGTATCTTACCGACTGGCCCTTTGTCCATAAAGGACAGATGCTATGCATACTGAGCAGAGTGGAGGAGTGGTGTTGACTACTACCCTGAACTGAGATATATAAGTATCCTGTTTTTTTTTTGGATTATTTATACTGATTATTGTTTCTAGCAATTTATATATAGCACTTTTTATTGCCTGCTGCATAGTTTCTTAGTGTATTTTATTGCTATTAACTAATCTGCATGGGTAACTGATTTGTTTGCAGTTAAAACATTCTGTAGAGTCTCTTTGCTCCTTTATCTGTTTAAAAACTTTCATTGTGTGGCTTTCTGTAGTGCTTTCTTTCTGTAAGCTAATAGCTTTTGTATTGTCCTAGTTCAGATTTGCTGGCTCCGGGCTTGTTTGTTTCTACAGTGATTGTTCAAAGCACAAGGACAGGCCATCTTGAATTAGCAGAAGCCTTTCTTTACCTTGGCTAGATTGTGTTAATTGGCTGCTGGCTAGTGGGGGCTGGTTCTTTTGTGTTTTTGTAAAAAAAAAAAATAAAATAAAGTTGTCTACGGCTGTATCTTCTGGTATTTAAGCCCTAACTTTGAAGATTTCTGTCTATACACACTGAGCAGAGTGGAGGAGAGGTGTTGACTACAACTCTGAACCGAGATATAGAAGTATCCTGTTTTTTTTGGATTATTTATACTGATGATTGTTTTTAGCAATTTATATATAACACTTTTTATTGCCTGCTGCCTAGTTTTTTAGTGTATTTTATTGCTATTAACTAATCTGCACGGGTAACTGATTTGTTTGCAGTTAAAAGCATTCTGTAGAGTCTCATTGCTCCTTTATCTGTTTAAAAACTTTCATTTTGTGGCTTCCTGTAGTGCTTACTGTCTGTAGGCTAATAGCTTTAGTGTCCCCACCCTCTCTCCCTGTTGGTGTCTTGCTGTTATACTTGGTAGCTTTGCAGTTGCCCGCCCTTACTGTAAATCTGATCTGGGACACTCCTCCCAGTCTAGTGTCATTAGCTCATTCTACCTAATACAGAGAGAACAATTGATAAGGCCTTCTGTTTCTCCTTTTTCCCCTTTCAAAAAAAATTGCCTGAATCTCCTTGTGTTCTGACTGTGCTTCTCAAACATTTTGGAAATATAGTGTGTATTTTAGAACATTTATTATAACTGTAATTGCCTTAATATTGCTACAACTCAAGTGCTCTAGGTTGCACTGCATCTGAATTGTTTGTGTGTTTTAGCTGCTTTTCTGTATATATAGACTTCTCTGTATAGGTAGACTAGCTACTTATTCTGCTGTATTACTGCCTCTTAAATCATTTTTTCAGTTGTGCACTTGCCTTGCTTCATTTAAAAAGTTTTAAATTACTAATTTTGTAGAGTTTTAATTGCATTTATTGTTTAGGACTACACACTCATGTGTGTTAGCCTTTTCTGTGTTTATTTACTGTATTATTGCATTGTTTAGCCTGTTTCAACAAAAAAATACTATCTTGATTGCTCGTTTCCCACCTTTCCTATCCAGTCCATATCCCAGGATTTGCTTGTCTCAGGACTTTACTTTCTGTATTCAGAGCTATCCAGACCTTGCTGTGGTAGAGGGAAGTCCTGCTGATTAACAGTGGGACTGGTGAGCATTGTACTGCCTATCTAACACTAGAGGAGTAGTTTCCAGCTCTAAAATTGTAATTTTATTAGCCTTTTTGGGCTTATTTCTATCCCTTTCAACTTTCTGGCTTAAAAACGTGTGTGTTGGCACATTTTTCGCATCGTGCAACACTGCAAGGCTACAGTTAAACTATTCCAGGTGCTAGAAAGTCTACTCTTCAAATTTTCCCTTAGAACTAGCTGGTTTCTCAGTAGTAGCAATAAAATCTGAACCCCTGTGACTAGTACTTGCTCTAGAACCCGCTGGAAAGCACTAAGAAGCCTGAAACCAATACAAGCACTCCGCTCTCCTTGTCAATAAGGAGAAATTAAACATAGGCACTAAACAGCCTATAATTGCAAAGTACCTTGCAAAGGTAAGGGAAAACAGCTCTTAAACTTTACAAGAAAGCACGTAATTTAGGCATGTCCAAGGGTCAGCTTCCAGTGATTTCTTCTGTCCACCTGGTGAATCTGGGCATACTGGGGCAATGCTGCAACTGCCTCATGTACACAGACAATCCTCTCCTCCTACCACCCAACACTACAACCTGCGAGAGATGCACTTACATAGCCAAACTGGAAGCAAAGCTCTCTCCGGCCAAGATTGTGTTAGACAGTCAAGAGGAGAAGGTTAACAACTGCATTATACCTCAAGCAACTCATAGGCCTTCAAAACCCACACCATCAACACCCACACAGAGCAACACTAAACCCACATATGTAGAGGCCCTTAACATTAACCTGCCCAAGCAAGAAGGACCTCCGAAGCTGAAACGCAAACAAACACCAGTCACAACCAAAGTGACACATAGCTCACAACACCAGTGTGCCACCCAACAACAGCCCCTAAGGCAAGACAATGTACCCAACACTTTAGTCACAGGTGACTCTATAGTCAGGCACACTGATGTCCCACTCACCAGGCTGAACAAGGAGAAAATTACAGTCAGCTGCCTGTCAGGTGCCAGGATCCGCCACATAACTCATGCACTCAAGTTACGCCACAACAAGTACAAATACGACTCTGTCATTGTCCATGCTGGAGTGAATGACTTGAGACGTACCTCCCTGGACTACATGAAAAGAGACATGGAAGAGCTCTTGGATCATGTGACCCAGGCAGGTATGACCCTAGCCCTGAGTAGCATCCTGCCTTTGCCCAGAATAATACCACAGTATAAGGACAAAATGACTGACTTCAACAATTGGCTAAGCTTCTGGTGTCATTCAAAGGGGATCCAGTATTGATCTGCCTGGGAAGACATGACTGACAAACCACGATGCTTTGCCAGAGATGGTCTGCACCTGTCACCCCTGGGATTCAGGTAGCTGGCTAAAGCTCTTGCCACCCCTATAGTGCCTTTTTTAGGCAAGGTTCAAAGGATAAAACCACCACCGTAACAGATACAAGCATGAAAATCTGAAGGTAATGCTAGAAGTCTAAACCTCAAAACGCATTCTCTCGAGGCACTCCTAAAAATGGAGAACATTGATATCTGTGCAGTAACTGAGACCTGTTTCAACTCTCCAGAGAGCACCCCTGCAATACCAGGCTACAATTCTTAACACACTTTTCGGCCACAAAACCAAGTCCGAAACACAAAAAGGTGGAGGAGTGTCCATATTCACCAAGGATATTCACACCACCAGGCTAGTTGCCCAACACAATGTATCTGAAATTCTCCAGGTGCAACTAACACTAGGTAAGACTGCAATCCAAACTGTAGCTTGCTACAAATCCCCCACAATGCCCCAAGATTCTCACTACACCTTTCTAAACATACTGGAAAATATTAAGATACAGCCAAACACCCTAATACTGGGTGATTTCAACTACCCTGCCATTAACTCGGAAAACTACTCCGGTACCAACTCCTTTTCCCAACGGTTCTTGGAATTTATAAATTCCAATGCCCTGGATCAACTAATCCAGTGTCCCACCAGGGGATCCAATATCCTAGACCTGGTCATTACCAACATGGGAGATACATGCTCCACACCAGTAGTCACCCCCTCATTGGTCAGGTCTGACCATAAGCAAATCACACTTGACATCCACATCCCACCCCCCAGTAAGGAAACCTCCTTAAAAAACTTCTCCAAAGCCAACTTCATGCTACTGAAGTCAGAAGTGACAAACTTCATGACACCCACACAGACGGGATCTGGATGTTCGACTGCAGAATCCTACACTAAGGCACTGTACGAGCACATCCACTCTTGCATGAATCGTACCATCCCAAATAGAACCAAGATGCTCTTCTCCAAAAAAAGGAAGCCAATCTGGTGGTCCCCTGCTATAAACAAACTATACAACAGAAGGAAGAAACTGTTGCAGAAAAGAGGAAAATCTCAGGATGCAAAAAACTCCCACACCAGCCTCAGTAAGAAGCTGAGATCCCTCATAAAATCCTCAAGAGCTAGTTATGAAAATAAAATTTCCAAAGATTCCAAAGACAACCGCAAGGCATTCTATAGTTATGTCAAGAATCTAAATGGCAATGCTCAGATCTGCTCTGAGCTACAACAGAATGGCATTAAATATACTGATCCAAAGGATATTGCCAATATCCTGGCAGATCGATTTAGTGGCAACTTCACCCCCCTCTCACCCCCTAAAGGGCCCATCTCAATACCAAAAGATTGCCAAATTCCGGTAATCATGGCCACACAGGTAGAAACCGCACTCTCCAAAGCTAAGAATACAGCATCCATGGGACCAGATGACATCCCTGGCTGTGTACTACATGAACTACAAAATGAACTGGCACCTCACCTAAGTGTCATGTTTAATCATAGCCTCACCTCAGGCTTCGTGCCCACTGAGTGGCGCACAGCTACAGTTATCCCACTCCACAAGGGAGGATCCGCCTTGGATCCTGGGAACTACCGTCCCATCAGTCTGACAAGCCTGATCTGCAAGGGCATGGAACGCATTATAATGGAACTTATAAACAAAGACATTGGCAACCTTCAAACACTGGACCCCACCCAGTTTGGGTTTGTGAAGGGCCGATCTTGACTCCTGAATCTGACTGACTTCTTCTAATCAGTCTCCAGAGCTGTGGACGAGGGTAAGTCAGTCCACACAGCCTATCTGGACCTTGCCAAGGCCTTCAACACCATCCCCCACTCTGGAATCATAGATAAACTTACTAAGCTGGGCATAAATCCCTACGTCACTCGATGGGTTGCTAACTGGCTTACTGACAAAACCCAGACTGTAAAAGTAGCAGACTCCAAATCCAGCTCCAGACAAGTGATGAATGGAGTACCTCAGGGTTCAGTCCTGGGACCACTCTTGTTTGGCATCTACTTCTCTGAAGTACAGGCCAACACTAAGGGACTCTGGCTAACAAAGTTCTCAGATGACTGCAAACTGGGAGCCATTATTGAATCCCCAAATGATGTGGATATTTTACAAAAGGGCCTTACAGAAACTGATGCCTGGTGCCAGAGCCATGGGCTCAAGCTTAATGCCAAGAAACGTATAGTTATCGCCTTTGGAAAAAAACATGTACCCATGAATTACCACATAGGTGACAGGACACTAAACATCGAACGTGTGATGAGAGACTTAGGGACACAGGTGGACAGTGGTCTCACTTTCGATAACCACATCGCCACAACAGCCAGAAAATCCTTCTATGTGGCACATTTCATCACTAAGAGCTTTTCATCCAGAAAAAAGGAGGCCATTGTCCCACTGTACTCATCCCTCATTAGACCCATTATAGAGTATAATGCCCCGTTTGGTATGTACCTCACAAGACATCTGCAACAGCTGGAAAGGCCATAGAAATACCTCACTAAAAGAATCACAGACCTAAAGCAGAGGCCATATGCTGACCATCTAAAAAAAACTTCAGCTATACTCTGTGGCATATCATCTACTCAGAGGCGATCTCTGCTTAACATAAAAGGCCATGTCAAACCCTGAGCTGTTGGACTTGCTCCACTTAAAGAAATCCCAATCCTTCAGAGCCACACACTCCAGGGATCTAAACCTTGTCATCACAATGAACAAAACATGCTGTAGGGATAGGTTCCTGACCCAGAGACTCCCCATACTCTGGAATAGACTGTCCATACATGTCAAGCAGAGCGCCTCATTGGCCCTCTTCAAAAGGAACCTTGATGATTGGATGGGAGATAGGAAATTCACCCCGGGGAGCATGTCAGTCGCCCTGCTAGACAGGGGTCCAGAGAAGTAAATATTGTGGGAAGAAATATCCAGGGAATTGTTATGGCTAGGCTTGCATAGGCCATAGGGCAGATAGCCTAGTACCAATCTATGAACCTATACTCTCCAAGGTATGAACTTGCAATTGCTCAACCTTTGAGCCAACTTGCATTTGAAGAGGACCAGGGAAGGGCTTTGCTTAATGTGAATAGGAAGCCTGTTCCTAAGAAAAGGGCAGTCTCTGAGATGCATATCTGTCTCTCCAGAATATTTTGTTTGAGTCACTGACTAAGTTTAGATCCCCAGATTAGGTGACTCTCATGCTGCTTGACTTGTGGATGTGAAGCAGGTCCATCACAGCTGGATTTGTGAGTGCCTTCTAGGTCAGGCATATGTCACCCCTTAATAGTTGGTAGGAGACAGAGTAATGGGTTAGAGCTTTTAGTCTATCTGCAGAGGACATGTCATTTACACCCTGTATTTTCTTTGAGCCGAACCTCTGAGGTTGCTCCAGCTGCTGTAAGTGCCTAGTCAAGTACATGCCAAATGGTGCATTGTACTAGATTATTGGTCTAATGAGGGCTGAGTACAGCAGGACTATAATTTCCTTGGATCTGGATGCCATACCTTTACTTATATGTTGTGCCACATAGAAAGGCTTCTATCTGTGTACCTAGATCTCTAACCTCAGAGTCTACTCTTAGGGGTGTGTTATTGATCTTGCAATTTGCAGGGTTATTTGACTTCTCAAAGGGTATGATAATGCATTTTTTTCACATTTTGTTTTAGGTCATGATTCTGGCACCAGTCATTTGTCTGATCTACACCCTCCTGAAGGACATCTACATCACTGAAGGATTCATTGATTGCTCTCAGCTTGCAGTCATCAGCAACCTTTGTCATACAGAGGCCTTCCACATTAGCCTTGACTTCAGAGAAGTATATTCCGAACAGGAGTGGTCCCAGCATTGAGTTCTGTGCCACAACACCTAATAACTGCCCTCTCGATGGATCTCGATTCACCCACTTAAACCACGTGTCCTCAGCCAATTAGCTAGCCATCTTGTAATGTAGCGATTTATGCCAAGTTTTGTGAGTTTATTTAGAATACCTGAATGGTGAATTATGTCAAATGCCTTAGCCAGTTTGAGGTAGGAGGTATGGACTGTTTTACACTGATCCATGGCCTTAGTGACCAGATTCAATAGGCATTATCTACCCTTAACAAAGACAAATTTGGTCAGGTCAAGTGTTTGGAGGTTTCTTGTGTCATTATTTATCAAGTCTATGATTATTCATTCCATAGCCTTACATATAAGACTAGTCAAACTTATGGGTCTGTAACTTCCTGGGTTAGTAGATGGTCCCCCTTTATGCAAAGGGATGGTTGTCCTGTACTCTAATCGGGACAAATCTAGTCCCGAGTCTGTGATTAACTAGAGATGCTAATAAGCCTGATAAGTCCTGATTCATGCTGTTTAACAGGCACCCTACTATACTGTTAGGCCCCACTGAAGCCATGTTTTTAATTTTAGAGAGAGCAGTGATAATTGGCAGTGGATTGGTGGAGGGTATTTCTGGGACTGAACTGGGGGGATGGAGAAGTGAAATTTGAGCTGAATTTGTTGGCCAGCAGATTTGCCATATCTTCTGGCTGAGTACAGGTGATGCCTTCCACAACTAATTTCGCACATTGTTGGGTGTTGCCCGTAACACTGCGGACATAACTGAAAAATGACTTATGGTTATCCTTAGCTTTGGAGGCTACTTCTATCTCAAAGTCTGCTTTCAGAGAGTGAACAGTTCCCAGATCCTCTTGTTAAAACTAATGACAGACTTTTTGCTCTGTTGTGCATATTCCCTCTTACTTCTCAACAGGATTTTCTTTCTTTTGTTGTACAACCCATTAATACCAGGGGTCCACCAGGGTGGCTTGTTTTTGCTGTTTGACCTGGTCTTATTTCAGTCTGGTACTGCCATTTCTATGCAGTTGTTTATATGGTCATACAGGGCTTTTGTGTACTGCGCTGCATAATTTTTTGTATTTTTTGTATTTGGAGGAGCGTGGAAACTAGCTATGCTGTCCATTAACAGGGGTGATTTTAAGTTTTTGAGATTAGGTGTTGAGACTAGTTTTATTTCAAGGGACAATGCTTTGTAATCTGATCTTACCAGTGAGGATATTACATTAGGGGATGTGCAGCGCTCTCCCATATTTGTGAGTACCAGATCTAGGATATTTTTTCCCCTAGTGGAAGTGCAGACTAGCTGCTCCAGGGTGTTTGAATTTACAAAGTCAAGAAATCTCTGGGATTGCATGTTAGTGGTCATGTATGCCTCCCAATTAATGCAGGGTAGTTAAAATTACCCATTAGTATGGTACTGGGCTGGATGGTAAGTGATTCTAGTAACGTCTGGTATGATATATGGTTCATAGGTTCATACTAGGCTATCTGCCCTAGGGCATTTATAAGCCTTGCCAGAGTGTGTTTGGCTTTCACCACCCATTTTAAATTAATTTTGCT
The DNA here is from genome assembly GCF_019279795.1 of Protopterus annectens. Lineage (NCBI taxonomy): Eukaryota > Metazoa > Chordata > Ceratodontiformes > Protopteridae > Protopterus > Protopterus annectens. The sequence goes on from NC_056735.1 coordinate 1,843,096,635, forward strand.
ATGCTCTTTTGCAAGGTTAGTATACTGTGCCTCTGTCTAACAGTGACACAGAAGTGATACCCGGGGTAAACCTACGATGTCCCATCCACTCATCAAGATTCCTCTTGAAGAGAGTCAGTGAGGGACTCTGCCTAACTTGGACTGGGATTTTATTCCAGAGTGAAGGGAGCCTCTGGGTTGTGAATCTGTCCCTCCAGCATGTCTTATTTATTTCAGTGCTGAGGTTCAAGTCTCTTGAGCACGTAGCTCGATGGGATTTGGATTTTCTGAGGTGCAGCATGTCCATTAATTCCGGGTTGGACATGGCTTTATACGTCAGGCACAGATTGCCTCTGAGCAGGCAGTATGCCACTGAGTAGAGCTGGAGTTTCTTTAACCGGGCAGCATATGGCATCTGTTTGAGCCCTTTGATCCTCTTGGTGAGGTACTTTTGGGGTCTTTCCAGTTGCTGCAGGTGTCTGGTAAGGTACATCCCAAAAGGGGCATTGTATTCAATTATGGGCCTGATGAGGGATGAGTAAAGAGGCCCGATGACCTCCCCTGATCTAGATGTGAATCCCTTCATGATTAGGTGGGCTATATAAAATGTTTTTCTAACCACTTTGGCCACGTGGTTGTCAAATGAGAGATTGCTATCAACTTGGGTCCCCAGGTCCCTAGGTCCCTAATTACTTCTTCTGTACTTAACAGATTACCACCTATGTAGTCATTTTTGGGCACTTTGTTTTTGCCAAAGGGGATGACTATACACTTTTTGGCGTTTAGCTTGAGGCCATGTCTCTGGCACCAGTTATCTGTTTCTATGAGGCCCTTTTGGAGGATGCTTGTGTCGGCTGGAGAGTCGATTATGGCGCCCAGTTTGCAGTCATCTGCGAACTTGGTCAGTCACAGTCCTTCCGTGTTGGCCTGTACCTCCGAGAAATATATACCGAACAAGAGAGGTCCCAGGACTGAGCCTTGTGGGATGCCACTTGTAACTGGTTTGGAGTCTGACATGGCTCCAGCAATTCTAACCATGTGGGTTCTGTCCTTGAGCCAGTTTGCAACCCATCTAGTGACATAGGGGTTTATATTTAAGCTGGTGAGCTTATCTATAATGCCAGAGTGGGGTATCGTATCGAAAGCTTTTGCGAGGTCCAGGTAGGCTGTGTGGACCACCTTCCCCTCGTCAATGGCCTTGGTGACTGTTTCAAAGAAATCAACCAGGTTTAAGAGGCAGGATCTGCCCTTAACAAAGTCGAACTGGGTAGGATCCAGTGTCTGTAGGTCCCCAATATCTTTATTTATGAGGTCCATGATGATCCTTTCCATAGCTTTGCAGACCAAGCTAGTCAGGCTTATGGGGCGATAGTTTCCAGGATCCATTGAGGCACCACCTTTGTGGAGAGGGACCACTGTTGCTGTACGCCACTCTTTGGGTACATATCCTGTAGTAAGGCTGAGACTGAACAGTAGTTTTATGTTTGGGTTTAGCTCTTCTTGGAGTTCATGTACGACGCAGCCCGGGACACCGTCTGGTCCCATTGATGCTGTGTTTTTTGCTCTGGAAAGGGCAGCTCTTACCTGAGAATCTGAGATGTCAGGGGGGCAGCACTCTGCTGGGATAGATATTTTCCCTTTTGGTGGGGAGGGGGGGAGAAGATTGCATTGAACCTGTCAGCTAGGATGTTGGCAATGTCTGTGGGTTTGGTGTATTTTTTGTCATTTTGGACTAATTCTGAGCATATCTGTGAATTCCCACCCAGGTTCCTAACATAACTAAAGAAAGCCTTGTGATTATCCTTAGTGTCCTGTGCAATTTTTCTCTTGAAGCTGGCCTTAGACGATTTTATGAGTGCCCGTAGTTTTTTGCTAATACTGATCAGAGATGCCTTCCCTTTTTGGGATTTTGCTCTATCATGTAGTAGCTTCCTCCTTCTATTGTATAGTTTGTTTATGGCTGGAGTCCACCAGACAAGACGTCTGCCTTTGGAGGATTGGGTCTTGGTTTTATTTGGGATTGCATGATCCATGCATTCCTGAAGGTATTCATAGAATGCGTTTATAAAGGATTCTGCGGTCTGGGCCATATTTTCCACAGGCCCCGGGGCTTTGAAGGATTCCACCTCGGTTTTGAGGAGTGTGAAATTTGCTTTAGAGAAGTTTTTCACTGTGATTTTCAGGGCAGGGGGTGGAGTCGGGATGTGAATATCCAGTGATATTAGTTTATGGTCTGATATTCCAGTGAGGGATACACTTCTGGTCTGGAGCATAGAGTCCCCATGTTGGTGATGATCAGGTCCAGTATGTTTTCCCCTCTTGTGGGAGAGGTAACAAGTTGTTCCATAGCATTTGAGTTTATAAATTCTAGGAACCATTGGGCTAGGGTGTTGGAGCTAGAGTAATGCTCCCAGTCTATGTTTGGGTAGTTGAAGTCGCCCAATATAATGGTGTTTGGAGAGACCTTCATATTTTCCAGTGTTCTCAGGAAGGCCGAGTGGGGTTCCTGGGTTTGGGAGGGTGGTCTGTAGCAGGCTATAAACTGGAAGGCAGTTTTACCCATTGTTAGTTGCACACAGATAGTCTCTGATGCTTCGTGCTGTGCCACCAACCTGGACGTGTGGGTATCTTTGACAAATATCGATACTCGTGTGGTTCGGTCCAAGTTTTGGGGCCAAAAAGCATGGTATGAGATATAACCTGGTAGTGCTGGGGTGCTCTCCGGAGCCTTGAACCAGGTTTCTTTTACTGCACAGATATCGATGTTCTCCATTTTAAGGAGAGTTTAGAGTGCGTACATCTTCAGGTTTAGACTTCTGGCGTTGAGTAGCATTACTCTTATTTTCTTATCCCTTGTGATACCTATGGAGGTGGGTTTGTCTTTTTAGCCTTGCCTAAAAAAGGCACTATGGGGGTAGCAAGAGCCTTTGCCAATATCCAAAAGCCCAGGGGTGACAGGTGCAAGCCGTCCCTAGCGAAGCATCGTGGCTTGTCGAGCATGTCATCCCAGGCTGACAGGCATTGGATCCCCTTTGAATGACACCAATACTTAAGCCAATTGTTGAAATTGATCATCTTGTCTTCATATTGTGGCATCATTCTTGGTGAGGGTAAGATGCTACTCAAGGTCAGGGTCATACCGGCCTGGGCTACATGCTCAGAGAGCTCCTCTATGTCTCTTTTCATGTAGTCCAGGGAGGTACATCTCAGGTCATTCACACCAGCATGGACAATGACTGAGTTATATTTGTACTTGCCTTGGAGTGACCTGAGTGCTTGTGTTATGTGGCGAATCCTAGCGCCCGACAGCCAGCTCACCGTGACCTTCTCCTTGTTCAGCCTGGTGAGCGGGACGTCAGTGTGCCTGACGATAGAGTCACCTATTACAAGTGTATCAGGTGTGTTGTTTAGCCTTAAGGGCTGTGACTGTTCGGCACACTGGCTTTGTGAGCTATGTGTTGCACGTGTTTTGTTTTGGGGTAGCGGTTGCTTGGGTGTCAGCTTTGGAGGTCTCTGCTGCTTAGGCAGATTTTTATTTAGAGCCTCCAAGTAAGTTTTGTGTGTTTTTGTGTTTGGTTTGCTGTCGTGGTAGGTCTATGTGAGACTGGAATTGTAGTGAGTGTGGTTTCCTTCTCCTCCTGACTGGTTTTGCCAGTACTGAGTTGAAAGAGCTTAGCCTCCAGTATGGCTATATGGTTGCAACTCTCACATGTGTTGGAATTTGTTGGGAGGAGGAGGAGAAGGTTGTCTTTGTACATGAGGCAGTTTCATAGTATAGTACTAGGCTATCTGCCCTAGGGCATTTATAAGCCTAGCCAAAGTGTATGTGGCTTTCGCCACCCCATGCAATGATACAAAAGTGTACAATTTAAATTAAATTTAGTTTCCTGTGCCTCTATCGAGCAATGACACAGAGATTACTCCTCGGGTAAACCTACGACTACCCATCCATTCATCCAGATTTCTCTTGAAGAGAGTCAGTGAGGGGCTCTGCTAACATGGACAGGTATCCTGTTCCAGAGTGCAGGAAGCCTCTGGGTTATGAATCTGTCCCTCCAGCATGTCCTATTCATATTTGTGCTGAGGTTTAGATCTTTAGCTCTCGTGGCTCTGATGGATTTGGATTTTTTGGAGCATGTCCATTAATTCTGAATTGGACATGGCCTTGTACGTAAGGCACAGATCACCTCTGAGCAGGCGGTATGCTACTTAATAGAGCTGGAGTTTTTCAGTCTGGCAGCATATGACATATGCTGGAGACCCTTGATCCTCTTGGTAAGGTACTTTTGGGGTCTCTCCAGCTGCTGCAGGTGCCGGGTGAGGTACATACCAAATGGGGCATTGTACTCAATCATAGGCCTGATAAGGGAGGAATATAAGGGTACAATGACATCCTTTGATCTGGATGTGAATCCCTTCATGATAAGGTGGGCAAGGTAGAAGGTCTTTCTAACCACTTTGGCGACGTGGGTGTCAAATGAGAGGCCACTGTCAACTTGGGTCCCCAGGTCTCTGATTACTTTTCCGTTTAATGGATTACCACCTATGTGGTAATTTGTGGGTACTTTGTTTTTCCAAAGGGATGACTATACATTTTTTGGCATTTAGTTTAAGGCCATGACTCTGGCACCAGTCATCTGTTTCTGTGAGGCCCTTCTGGAGGATGCATGTGTCAGCTGGTGTATTGACTATGGCGCCTAGTTTGCAGTCATCTGCGAACTTTGTCAGCCACAACCCCCCTATGTTTGCCTGCACATCTGAGAAATAAATGCCGAACAAGAGGGGTCCCAAGACAGAGCCCTGTGGGACTCCACTTGTGACTGGCTTAGAGTATGACATAGCTCCAACTATTCTGACTTTGTGGGTTCTGTCCTTTAGCCAGTTTGCAACCCATCTTGTGACAAACGGGTTTACATTTAAGCTGTTGAGCTTGTCTATGATGCCTGAGTGGGGTATTGTGTCGAAGGCTTTTGCCAGATCCAGGTAGGATGTATGAACTGCTTTGCCTTCATCGATGGCTCTAGTGACTGTTTCAAAAAAGTCCACCAGGTTTAAAAGACAGGATCTGCCTTTTACAAAGCCGAACTGGGTAGGGTCAATTGTCTGTAGGTCCCCGATGTCTTTGTTTATGAGTTCCATAATGATCCTTTCCATAGCTTTGCAGACCAGGCTGGTCAAGCTTATGGGGCGGTAGTTTCCAGGGTCTGTAGAGGTGACACCTTTGTAGAGTGGGACCACTATAGCTGTACGCCAGTGTTCAGGGACGTATCCTGTAGCAAGGCTAAGATTAAACAGCGTTCTTATGTGCGGGTTTAGCTCCTCTAGGAGTTCAAGTAGCACGCAACCCGGGACACCATCAGGTCCCATGGATGCTGTATTTTTAGCTTTGCTGAGGGCAGCTCTCACCTGGACATCTGAGATTTCAGGGAGTTTGCATTCAGCTGAGATATTTATTTCGTCTTTTGGGGGAGAGGGAGGGGAGAAATTTGCACTGAACCTGTCTGCCAGTATGTTGGCAATATCTGTGGGTTCAGTGTATTTTTTGCCGTTATGAACTAACTATGCGCATATCTGAGGGTTTCCGCCCAGGTTTCTAACATAACTGAAGAAGGCCTTGTGATTATCTTTAGTGTCCTTAGCGATTTTTCTCTCGAAGTTGGCCTTTGATGATTTTATTAGCGAACATAGTTTTTTGTTAGTGCTGATCAGGGATGCCTTCCCTTTATGGAATTTTGATCTGTCTTGCAGTAGCTTCCTTCTCTTGTTATAAAGTTTGTTTATGGCTGGGGTCCACCAGATAGGATGCCTGCCTTTGGTGGAAAGGGTCTTGGTTTTATTTGGGATTGCATGATCCATGCATTCTTGGAGATGCCCGTAGAAAGCATTTGTGAAGGATTCAGCAGTGTGGGATGTGGTTTCCACTGGCCCAGGGGGCTTGAAGGATACCATTTCAGTCCTAAGGAGTGTAAAGTCGGCTTTTGAGAAGTTTCTCACTGTGGTCTTTTGTGCTGGGGGTGGAGGTGGGATATGAATATCTAGGGTTATTAGTTTATGGTCTGATCTCACTAGTGAGGGGTATACTTCCGGTGTTGAGCATTTTGTCCCCATGTTTGTGATGATCAGGTCAAGTATATTATTTCCCCTTGTGGGGGAGGTGACTAATTGTTCCATTGCATTTGAGTTGATGAATTCCAGGAACCTTTGGGCTAGGGTGTTGGGGCTTGAGTAATGCACCCAGTCTATATTTGGGTAGTTGAAGTCTCCCAGTATGATGGTATTTGTTTAGACATTCACATCCTCCAGTGTCTTCAGGAAGGCTGAATGGAGTTCCTGAGACTAAGAGGGTGGTCTGTGGCATGCTACAAGTTGTATAGCAGTTTTGCCTACGGTTAGTTGTACATGGATGGTCTCCGATGCTTCGTGCGTTGCCATTAACCTGGAGGTGTGGGTGTCTTTAATGAATATGGACACTCCCCCTCCTTTTGTGGTTCGACCCAGGTTTTGGGGCCGAAATGCATTATATGAGGTATAACCTGGTAGGGCTGGGGTGCTTTCAGGAGCCTTGAACCAGGTTTCAGTTACTGCACAGACATCGATGCTCTCCATACTGAGGAGTGCTTCGAGAGCCTGCATCTTGAAATTTAGACTTCTGGCGTTGAGCAGCATTACCCTTAGTTTTTTTCCTTTATTGTTTTCTAAGGTGGTGGGTTTGTCTTTTGAGCCTTGCCTAAAAAATGCACTATGGGGGTGTCAAGAGCCTTAGCCAATATCCGGAAGCCCAGTGGTGACAGGTGCAAGCCGTCCCTTGTGAAGCAGCATGGCTTGTCCAGCATGTCATCTCAAGCAGACAGACATTGGATCCCCCTAGAATGACACCAGTAATTGAGCCAATTATTAAAGCTGATCATCTTGACTTGTATTGTGGCATCATTCTTGGTGAGGGCAAGATGTTGCTCAGGGTCATACCGGCCTGGGCTACATAATCAGAGAGCTCCTCTATGTCTCTTTTCATGTAGTCCAAGGAGGTACGTCTCAGGTCATTCACGCCAGCATGGACAGTGACGGAGTCATATCTGTACTTGCATTGGAGTGACCTGAGTGCTTGTGTTATGTGGCGGATCCTAGCTCCTGACAGGCAGCTCACCATTACCCTCTCTTTGTTTAGCCTGGTAAGCGGGACGTCAGTGTGTCTGACTATAGAGTCACCTATTACTAGTGTATCAGGCATGGTGTTTCACCTTAAGGGCTGTGATTGTTTGGCACACTGACTTTGTGTGCCTTGTGTTGCATGTGCAGAGTTTTGAGGTGGTGTTTTCTTGGATGTCTGCTTTGGGAGCCTCTGCTGTTTCGGTAAGTTTTTTATTGGAGCCTCCGAGTATGTCTTTGTGTTATTATGTGTTTGGTTTGCAGTTGTGGTTGGTTTATGTGAGACTGGGTTTGTTGTGTGTGTGGTTACCTTCTCCTCCTCTCTGGTCTTGCTAGTCCTGTGTTGAGAGAGTTCAGCCTCCAGTTTGGCTATATAGTTGCATCTCTCACATGTGTTTGTTGGGAGGAGGAGAGGGTTGTCTGTGTACATGAGAGAATTGTAACATTGTTTCAGGATTCCCAGATTAACCAGCTGAACTGGAGAGGACATCAGTAATATACCGCTCGACATGCCAGAATAGTATAAGGGGGTGATGTGTAACTGGGTCAGAGAGAGGACTTTGAAGGGAAGTGGATATTAGCACGGGTTGTAGGTGGATGTAGTGCTTACGTTAGTTTAAGGGTGCTTCACTTAAAAGAAAGGTTTTAGGAGCAAGTGCTAGGCTTATGATAATGCGAATAGACTGATTTTGTTGAAAGTAGAGCGTTCTTAAGGGAAAAATTGAAGTGCAGACTTGGCGGAGCCAGGAATAGTTTAAGCCTGTTTAACCGGCGCTGAGCTATGCGCAAAACCGTGCAAATGCGGATTTTAAACAGGGAACTTCAAAAGAGCTGGAAATGGTCCAAAACAACCAATTACTACAAGCTCTTGTGCTGAGGTCACTCCTTCAGGGACAGATAAGCTGCTCAATGCTCCGCACTCCCACTGGTGAGCAAAGAAACTTCCTTCTATCCAAGTAAGGCAATGGACAGCACATGAACTACACCACAGTCCAGAATACAGCAAAGCATGTATACTGGTCTAAACTAGTCAAGAAAGGCGGGAAAACAAGGATATTTTTTTTTTTTTTGTTTTTTAAGTTAAACAGTACACAGAAATGCAGGAGAAACAGTAATAAATCACTTACAGATGCTAGCTCAGTTTAGTGGGTAGCCTCAACAGTTAAATTTAACAACAAACTTTCGACCAAATGTCACTTTAAGTGCAGATAATGTAGAATGCAAAAAACAGGTAATAAAGCAGTTTAAACTTGTTCAAAGTAAGAAAAAGAAGGTCTCTCAGGTAAAAACAGCAAAAAAATACTTAGATCAGGAAAGTAGTTGCTTTTCTCAGTTCTCTGCTTCTAGCACCACTCTGCAGGACCACGAGGAGCTGTTTCCGAGTAGTATAGTTGTAACATTGCCTCAAGATTCCCAGATTCACCAGCTGGACTGGAGAGGAGATTGACAACTGACCTTTGGACATGCTAGAATAGTATTGGGAATTCCTTTATAATTGAAAAAAAAGGGCCAATGGGGAACGAGGTACTCAAGGGGAGTTTGTGAGGGTGTAGTGCTTTTAAAATTTTAGTGCTGACTTATATAATTGCTTTAGTGAGCAAGTGCCAGGTAACTTAAATGCAATGTGTTACAGGTAACTTAAATGCAAAAACGACAAACAGTAACTTTCTTTCAAGTGAAACAAGGAAATAAGTACAGTAAGCAATGCAGATATCACTTGGGATCCACAGAAGCGCTGAAAAGCCGCATTTTAGGTGGAATTAGCGTTTCAGGGAAATAACAAGCAAACAAACAACAAGCATACAAACAAAGCTAGATTCAGCAGGCCTGGATCTAGTCTATGCTACAGCAAACAAGGTGTACCAATTTCAGTAAGAAACAGTTCAAATATGCAGGCACTATATGCCTTTAACCAGAAATTCCCAGCTCAGAAGGGCAGAGTCCAGCCTCTCCTCCCACAAGAGTGCAGACCACGAACCCTTTTAATGTAAAATAATTGACCTGAAGCCCAAGTGCTTAAACCAGAATTAATACACTTTTAGAATAATAGACACTGAGCCCTCAAACAGCATTTCCCAACTTAGAAGGATGTAAGCTACCTGTCCTGCCACTACAGTGCAGACCACAAACCTTCCTAATGTAAAACAACTGGTCTGAAGCCCAAGTGCTTAAACTAAAAGGCTTAGAATGAGTTACACCAAGCAGTAATAAATACAATTGAGTACTTTTAAGATGACACAAAAGCAAAATAAAGTAGGAAGAAACACAAATACAGTAAAAGCAGATACATTTTTTTTTGAGTGAGCAAATGAGATGGGCCCAGGAGTTACAGGACAGAAACAAGTGCAAATGCAGGCCTTCAAATCAGAAAGTTGAGAGAGATGGAAGACCGGCCAATAACTACAAATTCTGGGCCAGAACCACTCCTTATGTGGTAGACAGGTTATCTAGTGCTTACCACTCCCACTGATAAGCTAGAAGGCTTTCCTACAACACAGAAAGGCTTGGGGGCTCAGAAGCTTACAAATAGCAAATCTGTATCTGGAACACTAATTACAGGAAAGGTAGGAAACAGGCTTACAATTTTTTTTTTCAGGAAAGTAGCAAAAACAGTACTAAAAACAATTCACATGCAGTGCAAGCTGGCACACTTGAGTATGTAGCAATATTAGTCCACACACAGTTTGAAAAAATGTAATTAAATTAAAAAGGACTAAAAGCAAGTGCAGAAAGGGTTTATTAGGTAGAATGCGGTAAAGAGATGGGACTGGGGGAAGTGTCCTAGATCAAATCTACAGTGGGGCAGGCACTGCAAAAGCCACAAAATTTAAAACTACAACCAAGAACAGGGGGGAGGGGGGGAGTTTCAACAGAGATGTGAGGAATCAGAGTGCAAATTATAAAACCAAAAAATATATATACTGATCTCTGTATATTTGCAGAACAGTAAGGCAACAGATATCTAACCAATAATTTAGCTCTATAATACAGAATAATACAGAAAAATATACTCAGCTCTATATATTTGCAGATCGTCTTGTAAGGCTGTCTCTTGGGTTTTCTGGTTCATGGTGAGGGACCTGTAGTTAGCAAGAAAATGGTAATGGATTTTTCCCATGGTTAGTTGAACATGAAGTAGCTCAAGCATGTCATATTTTTTGACCAGCCTTAAGGTATGTTTATCCTTTATGTAGATGGATACACATCCACCTTTAGCTCTTTCATGTTCAGAGGGTGGTCGGAACCTATGAAAGGCGTTACAGCCATGTACTCCTGGAGTACTTTCCATGCCTTTGAACCATGTTTCAGTAGCTGCACAGATGTCAACATTCTCCAGTGTAAGGACAGCTTCTAGGGAGTGCAGTTTCTTGTTGAGACTCCTAGAATTGAACAGTAACACCTTTAGTTTGTCCTGAGTAGTTTATATGTTGGAAGGTTTGTTTGGCAATGCCTAAAAAAGGTACTATAGGGGAGAATGATGTTTTGGCAAATATACAAAAGCCTAGAAGAGGCAGGTGAAGACCATCCCTGGCAAAGCAGTGTGGCCTATCAACCATGCCCATCCCAGGCTAACAAGTATTGGACTTCCTTTGGAGTGACACCAGTAGCTAAGCCAATTGTTAAAGTCCATCATTTTCTGTTGGTATTGTGGCATCATCCTTGAAGACAATAGAATGCTGATCAAGGCTAGGCTCATACCTGCCTGTGACACATATTCTGAGAGCTCAATCATGTCTCTCTTCATATAGACCAAAGAGGTATGTCTCAAATTATTGATGCCCGCATGGACTATGACGGAGTCATACTGGTACTTATGAGTAAGTATCCTGACTGCTTACTTGATCTGGCTGATCCTGGTCCTTGACAGGCAACTAACTAAAGCCTTCTCTTTACCCAGCCTGGTGAGAGGGACATCAGTTTGTCTCATAATTGAGTCTCCTATGACCAGAATATTGGGTTGTGGAGTGTTTCGCCTTACGGGCTTGGTAGTTGAGACACAATGAGATTTGGCTTTATGTTTTGTGATGGGAATTGTCTTGTTTATGACCACTCAGAGTTTCAGAGGACTGCACCTGAGAGGCCTTTGAGTTTTGGGTAAGTTATATGTGAGCACCTCCGCATATGTAGGTCTGTATGTGTGGTACGTTGTGGGTGTGGAAAATGATATCTGTGAGTCACTGACAGCCTGTTTGTTGCTTTTTGTGTCTGTATGCGAGAGTCTAGCCTCTAGTGTCAATGTGTAACTACATCTCTCACATACTGTACTTATCTGTTCAAGAATTAAGTGGTTGTCAGTGTACATAAGGCAATTGCTACATTGCCTCAGGATGCCCGTGTCCACCAAGATGGATGCAGAGATAGCATGAAATTGCCCATCCATTGTATGTAGGTTCTAATGTGTACTTGCAAGGGATAGGAGTGGAGGGTACTTGTAACTGAATGAGTGAAGGGCGCTTGCCTGGTGTAATCTGCAACTAATCTAACCAGCAATGCTGCCCAGCCCCCAAACCAGATGCTCTCTGAGCAGCAACAGCTCTGGGTGCTATAATAAAGTAAGGTAGACCTAAACAGTCCTACACAAATGCATAAACACTGCTTCCCACACAAACTAGTCGTCAGTGAGTAACGCAGGACTAAGGTAAAATTCAGAGGTTTTTTTTATATCCCAGAATGTCTCCTAAATAGCATGAAGCATGGCCTGTTAGGACAACTAGAACCACTATTGTACCATAGGATTCAGAAGTGCATCATACCACACAAATGAAGAATTGCAATGGTTTTCCTTATGCACAAGGGTGGGTCATCTATGGACCCCAGAAACTACAGACTCATAAGCCTGATGAGTGTCATAAGCAAAGCCATGGAAAGAATTATCATGGAAATGACAAAGGAAATATTTATTTACTGAATCCAATCCAGTGTAGTATCATCAAGGGTAGATTATGCCTGCTAATCCTGGTGAACGTCTTTGAGAAGGTCACCAAGGCAATGGACAAGGACGAAGTGCTTATTGCCTACCTTCACCTGGCATATGATACAATATCCCCACTCTGGCATTGTAGACAAACTCATGGAATTGGGTATAAACCTCTACGTCACCTGATGAATATCTGGGTGGCTCTCAAAAAGGACCGAAGAAGTTGGGATGGGGAAGTCCATCTCCACAAAGAGGCAAGTCACTAGTGGAGTCCCTCAGGGCTCTGTGCTGGGTCCACTCCTTTTTGGCATCTACTTCTCTGATGTCAAGGTCAACATGGAGGACCTCTGGCTGATCAAGTCTGCTGATGATTGCAAACTAGGAACAGTCACAGAATTCCCCAGGATACAAATATCCTCTAAGAGGGGCTAACTCAGACAAATATCTGGTGTCAGAGCCATGGTCTTGCTACCAAGAAATGCATAATAGCATCCTTTGGAAAGTCAGCTACACATGAAAAATACCTCACTGATAGTGCATTCCTAATAACAGATCCAACAGTCAGGGATTTGTGGACATGTAGACTGTAACCTTTTCTTCGACTATCATATTATATTGTAGTAAGGCAATCATTTCTTGCTGCAGAACGTCTAAGCAAGGATACGGAGTTAAGCCCAAAGAACTCCTAGCTCTACTGTATTCAACTTTCATTAGACCAGTCATCAAGTACAATGCTCCCTTATGTACTTGACCAGGCACACACAAGAACGGAAACATCCGCAGAGGTTCCTCCTATTACAGGGCATAAACAACATGTCCTTTGTAGATCAACTCAAAGTCCTATCTCTGTACAAAGTCTCCTACAGACTGTTGAGAGGTGATCTATGCCTGGCATACAAGGCATCCTTGGATTCTGCTCTGATGGACCTTCTGCATATCCACAAAACAGGTATCATTAATACCCTTGCTTGCAACATAAATATGATATGTTACAGAGACTGTGTGTCCCAGAGAATATCCCTTCTCTGGAATAGACGTCCCATCCATGTGAAGCAGAATTCTTCCCTACACCAATTCAAGCATAATTTGGACCAGTGGATGAGGAATCAGAAATTCGGCCCTGGTCTGGCACCTATGTCCCTAATGCTGGACTATCCAAGGGCTAGCCTACATACACCACTTACAATAATCTTAAAGTCCTTGAACTTACCAGACATGTTTGGGATGCATAGCTAGGCTTAAAAAGACCCCTTCAGTCATTAGCCTAGTATACACCTATGAAACAGACAGATGGGAGAGTGATTAGGTGATACCTGTTTTATGAGAACAGGTGCATAAGGCTTGTTGCTCTAAGTATGAATTTAGGTCACTTCTGAAAATGGAGATATTGGGTAAGCCCCTTGGGTGGGGTGATTTTGCAAATGAAAAGGGGCAACTGCTGAGAAAGCACATATAGGGGATTGGAGATTTGATACTAGGGTGGAGAGGGAGCTTCTGAATTGTGAGCATTGATGCAGGTTGCAAGTGGAGGTTTTTCATGGAGTTGTGCTGAAAGTGGAGAGGGGATATTTAAGGTGTAGAAACTTAAACAGCTTGGTAGTAGGTTGTCTATTTCTTTAACAGGGAGTCATTTGGTTTTATTTGGTGTAAGGCAGTAGTGTTTGCAAGGAGAAGAGTTAGTGATGAACCAAGAAATGGTGTTAGAGATGATTTGGGTGGATGAACATCTTTTATATAGGCTGAGGCAATAATGGGCGGGACATACATTAGTTGGGACATTAGGACTCCTTTACCTATGGCAGCCCTGACAGAGAAGATGAGAAAAGGATAGATTTTTTTAGACCAGAAGAGCATAGAGTCTATCTTTGCTCATGCTTTTTTTCAACATGAGAATGAAAGTTAAAAGCTGAGTCAAGCCCGTGACCAAGGTACTTGAAGTGGGTGGTAGTTTCTACAACAATATTGTTTAGATCACGAACGACAAGGCTGACTAGAGATTTTGAGAGTCTCTGAGGTGTTCCAAACAGCACTGCTTTGGTTTTAGATGGATTCAGTAAAAGGTTATGTTGGATAAGAAGAAGTCATGTTCTTACCATAACGTTCCATCTGTGTTGTCGATCTTCATTCATTCTTAAACTGTTAGGTCTTTGTTCCATCCTCGGAACCGGATCGGCCATTATATCAAGCTTGCACCAGCCAGAAACTCTCAAGCTAAGGCTACTCATAGTGCCCATCTTCCCTTCCTCTCAGATCGAGTCCTGCCTATAGAATAGGGAGAAAATTTTGACAGCTTTGTCTGAACAATTACCCTACTTGGATCCCAGGATTCCAAACCTTCAGGAGTCTTTTGGAGGGGGTAGGAGGGTGGGATATCAAGAATGAATGAAGATCGATAACATAGATGGAACGTTATGGTAAGAACATAACTTCTTTACCTGAAGTTGTCAACCTTCATTCATTCTTGAACTGTTGGAATAGAGTCCATAGCTACTTTAGACCTTCGGAGGCCCTAGGGAAGGATGTTCCTGAGCACCATAGAGCCAAAGGATGCTCTCCCCCTGGAGATCGTATCCAATTTGTAATGAGTAATAATGGTGTGGGGTTGTAACCAAAGTTGTGCCTGAGCATATGTCATCCATAGAAGCTTTGGCGTGAAAGGCTACTGAAGTGGAAACAGATCTAGTAGAATGTGCCTTAATTTTTGTTGGCAAGTCCAGCTTATTTTGAATATAAAACAAAGGTGATGCAATCTCTCAACCATTTTGACACAGCAACTTCTGAAACTGATTTGCCCAAGTCTAGTACCTAAAAAGGATAGAAACAGTTGGTCTGATTTTCTAAATGATTTAGTTTTAGCCAAATAAAAACATAATTGTCTGTGTACATCCAACAAATGCAAGCAATATTCCCCCTTGTTTGAAAAATTTGGGAAGAAAACTGGTAGATCTACAGACTGGTTAATATTAGAGTCTGATACTACCTTAGGCAGAAAAGAGGGACTAGTTCTAAATGATGCTCTTTTTTGTGAAAAATTATACATGGGTGTTTCAGACACAAAGCTTGCAATTCTGATATTCTTCTGGCCAATGTGATGGCCATCAAGAATAAAGTTTTCCAAGATAAATATGTGATATCACAGGTGGGTGCTGGCTCAAAGGGCTGATGGACCAAACTTTGTAAGACTAGCATTAAATTCCAAAGCTCAATGGGGTCTTTAAAAGGTGGCCTCAAATGTAAAATGCCCTTTAGAAAGGTTTTGCAAAGACGATGAGACATTAAAGGAAGGTCGTCGAAGCCATCATGAAAATCTGAAATAGCACTCAAATGAACTCTAATAGTAGAAGCAGAGGGTCCCGATTGACACAAGGTTGATAAATATTCTAATACCTTGTCAATCAAAGCTGAAATGGGCTCAAGTCATCTTTCCAGAGACAAAATACAAATCTGTTCCATTTACTAAGGTAACGTTTCCTGTATTTTGTAAGATGTTATCTGCTAAGGGTCCAAAGGGCAGTGATGGTGCTTCAACCAGTCCAGAAGCCATGCTATTTGCGAGAAAGAAGTTGAAATTGTTAGATGTAGTGGGATAGTTGAGTACAGACTAAATTTTCAAAGAGTTTGCATAGAGTTGGAAGGACAAAGATGGGACAAAAGTAGGAAGTGTTTTGAGGTAGATTGTTTTTTGAGAGGCTTGACTAATGCTGTTTTCCAGATAGCTGTAATAATGTTTCTGGAAAGGCAAAGGTTATAAATGTGTGTGGGAGGGGAGTACAAGGGGTCATGTCAGTAGAAAAGAAACCAGGGAACACACAAGAACTGGAATGTCCACAGAGGCTCCTCGCAAAAAGGCTGGGGGAAGTAAATTTGGATGCTGTTTACAAGATTTTCTATGTTACGTTCAATCCACTTGAAGCAGAATCGGGGCAGAGAGTAGGCAAGCAGGGAGCTAAGGGTAGGGGAGAGGAGAGGTTACTGAATTCTTTCAAGGAAATTATTGGGTGGGAGTATGGCTTTGTCACACTGGCCATTACGACAACTATGCACATATAATTTTTTCAGGTTCTTTCTTTCTTTCCCAGCTCTCATACTGCTGCTCGGTTCCCAGATTTGCAGTACTTCTTGGCATGTGACTCTTCATTAACCTAAGACTGGAGAATATAGTTAATCCCTAAGAGAAAAACAAGCAGAACAGAGGTATATGCCAGTCAGAATTGCCACAGGAGTAGCGAGATGCTAGGAGTTGAGCACAGGCTTTTTCACTCTATATTTAGAAAGG
This sequence comes from Protopterus annectens, assembly GCF_019279795.1. NCBI lineage: Eukaryota > Metazoa > Chordata > Ceratodontiformes > Protopteridae > Protopterus > Protopterus annectens. Next base: position 1,843,112,954 of record NC_056735.1, read on the forward strand.
GAAAGGCTGAGTGGGAAGAGTTACTAAAGAGGGACTTACTTTTTACTGATCGTTAAATATTAAAAAGGGACACATTTCTTACTGATCTAACATAAGTTTAAGTACACAACTTTTGATTAAGGTAAGTAGTAGTCAGTCATAGGCAATAAGAAAGACAGAGACCCCAGCTACATACAAAGAAAACATTACTTGACAACAGTAGCCCAAAAATGAGGATCTTGCCCCAAAAGTTATATCCAACTTGTAGTGCATTGTGAAAGTACTGGCACTGCACTAAGTAGCCATTATGTAAAATACTGTCGACCGAAGCATTCTTCAGAAGTTAGTAGATGTGGTCAATGCTATCATGGACTGAGCTGTGAGGTCAAATCTACTGTGCATCCCGCTTGGAGGTAACAGACTCTGATATAGTCTGACAACCATCTTGACAGGGGTGACATTGGATATTTGGAAGTCTTTTCTCTATGGAGCAAAGGAGCTGGACAGTTGGTCACTTGGTCATTCTATCTGAACTCTTTTGTCCATTCATGTAAAAGTCTAAAATGTTACAAAGTAAAGCTCTTTGATACTCTGGTATCCAAGCAAGGGAACGGGTACTCTCCCTTGTTTAATACTGGGAAAGAAGACGGAGAGGTTTATGGATTGATTAAGGTTGATATCAATATCTACCTTGAGCATAAATAACTGTTTCTGAGAGACATACTATCTTTATGGACTGTCAGGTACAGTGATTTGACTAGTGGGGCATCCAGCTTTGACACTCTTCAAGCTAAGATAATGGCTACCAGGAATACGTCTTCCATGACTGGTATTTAAGATCTGCCCCTTCTACTGGCTTGAACAAAAGCTTCATGAGTATTTCTAGGATGAAGTATAGAACTCAAATTGACACTGCATCTGTAATTGTTGGCCTTTGATAGAATGTACCTTTAAGAAATCTCTTCTTGAATGTTAGGGCAGTTAACGAGGGACATGTGGTGTCCTGCATGAAAATCAAATGCACTATGATGGTAGAGTAAATGAACATACGGTGTTAAACAGTCCTACTAGGTATTGCTGAACCTGATATCCAGAGGTGTTGACCTAGGGTCTATTCTCTTTTAGGAAGCCCAGTTGGCAAAGTATTTCAACTTCTCTCTCTCTCTCCATGTTTTCTGGTACAGGGTTTCCGGGAAGAAGTCAGGACCTTACCTGTGCTATGAACCTGGGATTATTCACTAACTTTAGAAGTGGAAACACAACCTGATAGTGCTGGTGTCCAGGTGAGAATTGCCAAGTGGTTTGGTTAATAGGTTTGGTTATTAATCCCTTGAACGCCAGCAGCATGACAGGCTTCATCAGAATTTGTGTGGCCAGAAGGGTAAACCTGCCAAGGCCAGAAAAGTACTATAAGGATCAATATGGACATCACTCTTTATGCTTTTTGGATATTTGTCATTATCAGGGAGTGTCAGTGGGAAAGAATATGTCTCTGGGGCCAAATTTTCACCAATGCTTCATGATCCTGTTGTCCTTTATTGGGATGAGGAAGGAGTTGCTGTGGCATTTCGCATTTGATGGCGAGGCGAAGATACCCATCTATCCTGTGATCCAGTGACCACTCGAGAGGGAAGAAGAGGTTCTGGCTTAACCTGTCTGTTAAAGTGTTGATCTTCCTTGCAAAGTGTGCTGCCACTGGGAAGGTGATGGTCCAGCCACTGCTTCTCTGCCAAGGGTGGAATAGATAGCCCTTGCTTGTTGAAGCACAAGATCATTGCCACTCTGGCCATATAGATGGCAAATACCTGCCACAGCAGGTGATCTAGGATGGTCTGAATGGAGAAGAGTATTACATATAATTGTAACATATTGCTGTCTGAGATTCCCATGGTGACCATAACCTTTTAGTCATCCTGCCCTGGAAATAACTCCCAGTCCTCAGGAAAACACATCTGTTGCAGCTTTCAGTGATGAATGAGGTGTCAGGAATGGGCTGTTTCTGGTTAAACTCAAGGTATGCAACCACCATAAGAGATGTTTTTTACATGACTATGCAAAGGACAACATTGAGACATGTGCAATTCATTGGGTCTGACACTGGAAATGAAAGGCCCATTCCAGCTGCCTCATGTGTAAATATGTGTAGAGCATTATAATGATGGATGACAACATGTACACTAAAATCCTGAGGGTTTGTTCTGCCGTGCAAGCTTAAAAGTGAAGAAGTTGAGTCTGGATGGATTGAAGATCATTGATTTTTTTCTCAGGTAAAAGGTTTTGTATGCACTGGTATCCAAAAGTACACCCCCCCAAAAGGTGACATATTGGCTAGACTGGAACTTCAATTTGGGAATGTTGACTATAATGCCAAGGTAAATGAGACAAGGAGTGATACTCCAGTTGTTGCTGATTAGTGGCAGCAAGGATCCATTCTTCTAGGTGCAGGAAGATTTTGCTCTTTGGCAGCTTCTGGTGGGTTGCGACTACCATCATTGACATGCTGGGGACTGTGGTGAGACCAAACATCAGGATCTTGAACTGGTAGGATTAGCTCCTACCCAGAAGTGTAAGTACCTCCTGTACACTTCTAGAACTTTTTTTTGCAAGTAAGCATCCTGAAGGTCCAAAGAGCACATTTTGTCTCCTTGTGGCATGCAAGGAACTAGTTTGCATTAACACCACTTTTCATTTTTAGTATGCAACTTTTTAGGCTAGTGAGATCCAAAATGTGGTTGAAGTCCTCAAAATATTAAGTCATAACCCCGATCACAATGGCCTGGTGGGATTGTCTTGGAGAGCAATTTTTTTGTGGTAGACAGAGGACCCTCTTGCCTTGACATTTTTCTTTGACAGATTGTGGCATCTGGCAGGGACTTTGGTATTGGAGGCTTGATTATACAGAAGAATATGTATTCTCCATACATATTAAATCCCTTGCCCACTTGCCCCAAGTAATCTTAGACCACTGCTGGTAGCAGTGGTAGAGCTGTCCCTTCACTGCCTCTACAAAGCATACTTGGAACATTTCAGGAACGCTACTGTTTGATCACAGGCTGGCAGGGACTTACAGTGGAGTTGCAGAAATATCCTTCTCTGGACTTGTGGTTGTTTCTCCCCTGACTGGTGACTCACTGTGACCTGCTTCAACCAGAAAAAATATATTTAGCACTGGCTCTTCTGCATCTTCTTGAAATACCACTATGAAGGCTAAAATGTGATTCACACTGCAGCAAAAGTTTTATTCTGCTCCTCTATGTCTTTTAGGTCCTAGCTGATGCTGTCATCAAACAGGATGAGTCCTGTAAACTGGGAGTCTGTGAAAGTCACTTTGGTGTCCTCCACAGAATTCCTTTAGCCTGAGTGTCAAGCATGTTAGCACATTACTGTGCCTGCTGCCACAGATCTGGCCAAAGCCTTAGCTGTGTCATAAATGACACTGATCATATGTTTACCAGGTGTTGAAGTAAATTTCTTGAAGCCTGAGCTTTTCTTTCTATAACCCATCTAGTACCTGCCCCAACATATGAAGCATTTCATCAGTGATCTCACACGAGAATCAAACCATATGGATTAGTTAGTTCAACACCCTCAGGAAAATGTGGGAACCATGAAAATATACTTCCAAAAACTGTTTCTTTTTATCCTTGACATCTTGCCAAGTGGGTGAACAGAGATGCTCTACAGTGTAAAAGATCTCTTAACAGCTGCTACTTAAACACTGTGGTCTAGTATCTGGCTAGACTGACCAATCCTAGGGTGGGTAAAAAATACCAAATGATTTCCAGGGAACTGAGACTATTGTGTCAGGGATGTCTTGATCAACATTTTCCACCAGTGATAGTACCACCCAGGCATACCTCTTAACTGTCCAGATTTTTGTCTCATTTTATGGTATGCTCCTCATAAAATCTGTAGTTTTCCAGCTAATCACTGGGATGATCTGAGGACTGCAGTCACTAAATAAATTACAGAAGTTTGAGTTTCAGATTTAATATCCTTCAGGAAAAATGCATGCTAATACAAATCTTGTTATTCTAGCAACGTTCTAAGTTTGTAAGAGCAATATCTAAAATCTGACCCTATTTTAGGCCTTTGTTCCCCCCATTATGTCAAGCTTTACTCAGATTTCTTGTGCCAAGAGGTTGAGAGGTATGCACCCAGGATGACTGGGAAATGTACATGCATGGCTGCTGCAGCCTTCTTTGAGGAAGGGATGAGGTTAGTGGACTACTCCCTTTCTGTTGTATGAAATGGTGAAACTTTACTGTCAGAAGATGATGCAGGAGAAGTCACTCTTTCTTCATCATCAAAATTTATAAAGGTTCGCCATGGGAAGTCAAGATGTGAGGCTTTGAGGGGAAGAGTTTGAATGACTGACAATCAGAGGGCCTTTTGGTGGCTTCTTGTGGTAGTGGAGGCTACAGGAAAATTCTAGAGGATGTCTGTGGCACTATCTGGGCAGCGTAATCATATGTCCACTAAGCATTTGGTAGACTGGCAAGGTTTGTGAGGACATCTACACACCAGGTGGGTTTGATAAATTGATGTGATCATTATGTAAGCCACTACAACCCTGTTGGTGTCATCCATGTATTATATTGGGCTGTTGGTACTGTGAAAATAGACACCAGAGCTCTACAGGCTGCAAACAATGTTGGGGGAAAGACCTGAAGAACTAATGGTTGGGAGGTCAGAAAAGCTGGCACCAGGAGTAGAGCTTGCCTATATACAGTGCTGAATACTGAACAGGTGCTGGTACTGATGCAGCCTGATTGACACCCTGTACCAAGCCTGAGGTCACTAGTATCAGGTCAACGTGGTGAGTGAAGCACACTGTAATATCTCTAATGTAAGGAAAGGTGTTGGTACGGGCAGTCTCAGCATTAGACTGGCTGGAATAGGAGACAGAAAATCTTGTGGAAGTGGGAAATAAAGGTCAAAATATGTAGAAGTTTTTTGGGGGGGAATCTGCTTCGCACAGAAAATGCATCCAGAAGCATTACTTTCTGAAATCTATACCTGATGCCTGGATAACGATCATGCGTATAAACCCGCACAGGATAATTATAGCAATATCAATATTTACCTAACTGGATGCTTATCTGAAAACTCTGAAGCTAGGCCAGCAAAAAAGGGTTGATGAAGGCTAGCACAACACACATCAGTTTTCACTCATACTGGAGTAAAACTGAGTTAAAGATGGCCCTTTATATCACATATGTGTTGGAATGCAGACGGGATGGCATCTGCCTAGCTGGAGGGGGGGATACAAAACTTTGGAAGTCAGACCAGACATCTGGCCTTCTGCAAAAAAAACCCCAAGAAATCATCGGCACTGCAACAGCGAACAATACCAAGGAACATCTAAAAAACACCTCAGTTCCCCCATCACCCAATGGTAATAATAGAATGGAGAACCATGGCCCCCATCCCCACAATCAGAAGGATAAGCCCTAATCATCACCATGAGAATCTACCATACAGTCAAGTTTAAAAATTGTGCCAGCTCCCGAGTAGGAGTTGTGGGTTAACCAAAGGAAGCCATCTGAAGGCTTAACCTCTAAACAGAACTGCCATAGGAAGGACTGAGCAACTTCTACTATTTAGGTGAGGCTGTACACCTCCCCATAACCCAGGAGGAGAAAATATCCCAATGCAAAGTGGACAGGGGATTTCACCTTTGGTTTTCAGTTCCAATGCCAATGGGACACGAAGAGGAGCTAAGTAGCAACCGCAGTTCAGACAATAGCAGGATGTCTGACTACCATAACATACATTAAAACAAGAAAGGATCCAACCAGTGCCAGGACGACAACTAACAACTGGGGCATTCCACCACTATTCAGCCACAGCCAAGAAGGGAAGGCATCAAAGGAAAAAAACAAAAACAAAACCCCTAATCCCTGGGCCCAGTGTGGAACCAGATAGCCCAAGCCTCACACAGTGAAGGAGAAGGTTCACCCCTGTTCAAAGAACATGGATACCTGAAAAATGGCACTTAACAAAAAGGAGCACATGGTAAGCTTGACAGCCAAGGGTACTTCCATCTGAACAGCCACTGGGAAGGAAAAAAGGGGGGATGTCATCCAAACTATTACAGGCCATCCTTTTCAGAGACTCCACATTGGAAGGCTACAGGGAAACCCCATCACAGGGCAGCATAAGGAAGGGTACAAGCTCCTCCAAGGGACAAAAGCTCCTAGCTCTATCATTAGCAGACCATCAAAATGTGAAGGACAGGGGAAGGGACCACCCATTCGGGTTGGCAAGGGAGGTTCTCTCCACTACCTATTTTCCTCAAAATGGGCTTCCTTCTAGAAGCAGAATGGGTGCCTTATTCTCATGCCAAGAACTACTAATCATGGGACAATGACATCATATACCCCATTACTATACAAGTAACTGGCTACAGTTGTTTTTATTCTAATAAAGTCTTGCAACATTATAGATGAAAGTGCTCTACAATAAAGTTGTTTTCTGCAGAGAAAGTGGTCAGGTCAGTTATTAGTTTTAGTATTCCAACTTGGCTGTAGCTTTTGTTGAATTTTGTACATATGCAAATGTTCTTCCATGTCCTGATAGAGAAGATACACAGGACGTTAAAAAGAAAGTACAGTTTTGTACACTTACCATAAATGTAGATGTTTGAGTGTATTCACTGTTGCAGTCATCACATTTGGTTATCAGCTTGCAGTAACCCTCAGTCGGCCTGATTATCAAAGTCTTGGGTCCTGCGCCGGTTGCTGTCTCATCTTCCGTGACGTCAAGTAGTCAGGGGTATAAAGCATGCAGCCGATGCCATTACATCAGTTTTTCTTTCCCCAGATGTCAGGTGCCCCCCTTAATGGGAAGCAATTAAATATATATATATATATATATATATATATATATATATATATATATATATATATACACACATATACATATATATATATATATATATATATATATATATATATATATATATATATATATATATATACATACATATATATATATATATATATATATATATATATATATATATATAGGTTATATATATAAAAAGCAAATACACCAAAAAGCTTTTAAGTATAGTAAAGATGAATAGAGGTTTAGCCAAAAGAAGTCAGGGGGCTTGAGGGAGGGTAACCAAGACTGCAACAGTAAATACACTCGGACATCTACATCTATAGTAAGTGTGCACAACTGTACTATGTTCTTCATGTTTCACTGTTGCAGTCATCAAATTTGGGTAGATTCCAAAAGCTAAGGATGGGAGGAGGAATTTAGATAGCATTAGGACCAGCTATAAGGCCCTGCAAGACTGCAGTGGCAAAGCCAGCTCTGGATTTAGAGATAATTGGCAAATGGTAATGCTTGGTGAAAGTATGTACAGAACTCCAGGCAGCAGCTTCTAGGATGTCCCTGGTAGGGACACCTCTGTGAAAGGCTGTAGAGGTAGATGCAGCCCTGGTTGAATGGGGTCTAATCTCCTGTGGGATAGATTTTCCATGGTGCTTATAGCAGAAATGAATGCAATGGCCTAACCATTTAGAAATGGTTTGCTTTGAAATAGCCTTCCCCTCTGCCCCTGCAGCAAATGCCAACAGCAGTCGTTCAGATTTCCTCTGAGGTTTAGTCCTGTCCAAGTAAAATCTAAGTTGTCTGCACACATCTAAGGAGTGCAGTATCCGTTCCCCCTTTGTTCTGTGGATTAGAAAAGAAGGTTGGCAAGTGAATGCACTGATTAAGAGCCACAGTGGATACCACCTTGGGCATGAAAGAGGGATTGGTCCTGAGGGACACCTTGTCCGCATGAAAGATGATGAAAGGTTCCACTGCCATAAGGGCCTGCAATTCAGATACCCTTCTTGCTGAAGTGATTGCTAAAAGGAAAGCTGTTTTCCAAGAAAGGAATTTTAACTTTGCAGTTATAGCAGGTTCAAAAGGAGGAAGAGTGAGTTTTTCCATTACAAAGTTAAGGTCCCAGGCTGGAGTTGGGGCTCTCCTGGGTGGTCTTAAGTTTTTGGCCCCACTGAGGAACTGCTTGAGCAGTGGGTGAGAAAAGAGGGGTGGTTCTGCGTTGTAATGAGCTGAAATGGCTGAGGCGTGAATTTTGATGGAGGAAAAGGAAAGGTCATTGTGAAGCATCTCAGTTAAGTATTGAAGAATCTGAGGTAAATTGGGCACTGCTTTGGCCATCCCTTGAGTTTGGTTCCAGGCACAGAATCTTTTCCATTTTTCAGCATAAGATTTTCTAGTACTAGGCCTCCTTGCCTCCAAAATGACATCCACCACTTGTTTGCTGAGGGATGGTAATGGAGGGATTAAGTAATTAGCCAGGCTGCCAGGTTCAGGGTTTGAAGCTGGGGGTGCAGAATCTGGCTCTCCTGCTGTGACAGCAGGGTAGGGGTCTGAGGCAGGTGCCATGGGGCCAGCTGTGATACACTGCACAAGAGGGGGTTACCAGTGTTGGCGTGGCCAGTCTGGTGCAATCAGTATCATCCTTGGTTTGTCCTGTTTGATCTTTAGTAGTACTTTGGAGAGGAGAGGCAGAGGAGGAAAGGCATAAACTGATAGATTTTTCCAGCTGAAGGACAGAGCATTCACTTTCCAAGCTTGTTTGTGAGGAGTTCTTGTGCAGAATTTGTCCAACTGGTAGTTCTGGGAGGAGGCAAACAGGTCTATATCTGGGCTCCCCCATTTGTTGATCAACATGTTGAAAGTCTTTGGTTCCAGTATCCACTCGTGTGGGTCCATGAGATTTCTGCTTATTTCGTATGCCAGTGTATTTAGTTTTCCGGGCAGAAATTGAGCCTGTAGATGCACTTGGTAGCCCAGTGTTCCACAGAGCCATGGCTAGTCTGCAGAGGGGGAAAGAATGGGTACCCCCCTGCTTATGTACAACATAACAGTGGTGGTGTTGCCCGTCTTTACCATTAATTGTCCTGGAAGAATGTAGTCCTTGAAGGCTGTCACAGCATTCTGTACAGCTAACATTTCTTTTTGATTGATAAGCAGGTGCATTTGACTTGGGTTCCATTTGCCCTAAATGCACTTTCCTGCCAGGTGAGCCCCCCATGCATAGTCTGATGTGTCTGTTGTTGGGGTTTGGGCGGCAGGGGGTAGAGTGAATGGTAGTCCCTTGTTTTGGTGGCAGGCCTCTGCCCACCAAAGGAATTCTAACTGTAGGCAAGGTATGATAGGAATCATTGCTTTTAGATCCTGAGAATGTTGACACCATAGGCTTTTAAGATACCATTGTAGCTTCCTCATATGCAGTCTTGCATATGGAATTAGTAGAATGCACGAGGCCATGAACCCCAAGGCTTGCAGTATTTGCCTTGCAGATAGCAGGGTTTTTGTGGCCACTAGTTTGAAATAAGTTGTCAAATGAATTTGTTTCTCTGGCGTGAGGAAAGCCATCTGGGAAGTTGTGTTCAAGCTTGATCCCAGGAATATAATTTGTTGACAGGGTACCAGATGTGATTTATTTTTGTTTATGGTGTACCCCAGACAAGTTAACACCTTTTGTACAAATGCCAGGTGATTTAGAAGTATGTTCTGGCTTTCTGCCTGAATTAGACCATCGTCCAGGTATGGGTATATTTGAATATTTCTTTGCCTGCAAAATACAATGACTAGGGCTAAGCACTTTGTGAATACCCTGGGTGCAGTAGATAAGCCAAAGGGCAGTGCAAAGAACTGATAGTGCTTGCAGCCTGCTTTGAAGCGTAGGTATTTTCTGCAAGATTCCCTGATTGGATGTGCAGGTAGGCTTCCTTTAAATCCAGTGTTGCCAACCAGGTGTCTTTGCCTATCATGGGAAGCAACTGGTGAAGAGTTAGCATCTTGAATTTTGGAATCACCAAAAAGGTGTTTAGGATAGACAGGTCCAGGATAGGACGGCATGAGTTGTCTTTTCTGGGTACCAGGAAAAAGTCTTGAGTAGAAACCTTGTCCCTTTTCCTCTTCTGGTACAGTCTGAATAGCCTTTAATCTTAAGAGAGAGAGTACTTGCTTTTGAGCCTCTGCCCACTGATTTGGGGGTAGATCTGGCCAAATATTTGGGGTTGGTAATGTGTGGAAGTGGAATCTGTATCCTTGGGAAACTATGTCTAATAATAAGTTCCCAGTTTTTTGCTTGCAGAGCAATCTTTCCCCCTAAAGGAGCAGTCAGTTGAGAAGTGCTTGGAAGTTTTAAAGTGAAGTCATTGAGACAGCTTACCATAGGGGGGAGTGTCTTACTATTCCCTGATTTGGACGTGGGAGCCCCCCACTGCTTAGTCCTGTGCGTACCCTGGGACTGAACCCTGGGTGTACTGATGGTTCTGGGATTGAATTGAGAAGGCCTGGAAGAGGCAGGAAAGGACCAATATTTTGAGGACCAATGCCTACTAAATCTAGGAGGCTGCACTTGTAAGAAATCTTTAACAGTTTGCATAGATTTAGCTTTTTCCTCCATTTTAAGAACTTCTTCTGCTTTGTCGCCAAACAGGCAGTCCTGATTTAAGGGGGCATCCAGCAATTTAGTTTTAACATGATCTGGCAAATATTGCTCCTTAAGCCAAGCATGCCTCCTAAGTACAGACCTGGAGACAGCAGCCCTGCAATGTGCCTCTAGTGAATCAAAACCACATTGCAAAGTATGTGTTCCAACCTGTTCTGCAGAATGCATTAAATCCTGTAAATCCTTATTTTCAGCACAATCAGGAATCAACATGTTCTGTTTAAGGAATCCAATAATATGCTGCTGATAACATATGAAACTAGCAATTTAAAGCACTGATGGCCAAGGTTGCAGAGGTGTATACCTTCTTACCCCATCTATCCAGGGTCCTGGAATTTCTATCAGAGGGGGTAGGATTTTTGGCAGTAGTAGCCTTAATGCACTTGGATCCCTGTGAAATGGTTTCAGGATCTGCAGTAGGATTTTTAAAAAGGAACTTGTGAGAATCAGGAACCCTGTAATATCTATGAGGTTTTCTGGGAGCAGGAGGTAAAGAGTCAGGGGCCAAGCTAGATTCCGAAAAGGCATTGTCAACAATGTCCAACACAGGAGGGATAACTAAAGGCCTGTGCTGGGGCAGGAATAAAAAATCTCTAAGCCGCTTTTTAGAATCAGAGTAATCTTGGCTTTCCCAGTGAAAATGCTCCCTAAGAGTATGCAAGGTTTTACCAAAAGAAAAATCCTCTGGGGGAGAAGAAGAGGAAATAGTGTCCTCTGCATCAGAATCCTCATAGGTAAATAAGGGCAAATCCTGGTCATCAGAGGAGACAGAAATTTCAGAATCCTGGTCAGAAGTATCATAAGCAAATTCAGTCCTAGGTGTCTTAGAAGGGGAAGGTTGGCTTTTCCTGATTAAAGTAAGAAGGTCTTCAGCCATTCTTATTATTTGTTTTTTAGGCATAGAGGCCTGACCATGCGGTCTGGGCGTCGGTTTCCTAGGCATGGTTCGAGTTTTAGGCCTAGAAGAAGAAGATGCCGTTGGTTTAATATGCAAGTCAGTAGACCTGAATACACCCTCAGAAGCCGGTGTCTGCACAACGGTTCTGGACTCATCCAAGGTAGAGACATCTGCAAGTTCCACAGCTGAAGCATCTCGCGGCATACCAGACTCAGAATGGGTCTCAGTAGAGGCCTGCAAATCTGAAGTAGCGGGTATCATGGGCTGCAAAAGCGCCTCACTGAGTACTGGCGAACTGGCGACTAGCTTAGGAGAAGCGTCATCGGCAGCTTTGGACCTACGCGGCTTGTCTCTGTCTTTATCTTTGTGTTTTTTCAGAACGTCGGTAGTCTGGTGGCTTACCGAAGACATATCTGGATAATTGAACCAAGTACCAAAATATTCAGAAGCGAAAATGTACCGACGAATAGTTTGTGGTTTAAATAAGGCACAAAACAGACAGCGAGGTACGTCGTGGGCAGGGCCTAGGCAAGGAATAGAGTTCGAATGAAAATCTTTATGTGGTATTTGCTTTCCACAAGAAATACAATTATTGACTTTTACTGACATCAGTTTAGAGCAAGAAAAAGTTTCCCCAACGGGGTACTTAGCTTTAGTTGAAGACTTTGGTTCTGAAACTCGAAAACGAAAATTTCAGGAGTTGGCCGACCGGCACTTGCGAACTGCTTCTGCTTCAGGGACCGCACGGCAAGAAAGACTGATGTAATGGTGTCGGCTGCATGCTTTATACCCCTGACTACCTGACATCATGGAAGATGAGACAACAATCAATGCAGGACACAACACTTTGATAATCAGGCCAACTGATGGCTACTGCAAGCAGATAACCCAAATGTGATGATTGCAACAGTGAAACATGAAGAACATCCTGATGAGGACTGATATTTAGCCAGGAAGGCACTTCACAAAGACAGATAACCATGTTTGAAAGACTCCATCCAATGAAACAGGTAATCCAGAAGGAAGGCCACTCACTCCTTCTCATATCAGGAACAACCTCATCCATGCCAGCCTTTGCAGACACAGTGTGGTGCTTGCTACATTCAAAACTCACTAAAACAAATGTGATCCTAGCAGGGCTACCATGGATAGATAGCAAAACAGGGCTTCCTAAAATGCTATGCCCTGGAGTGTTCAAGTCCTCCCAGTACCATGTGCATAAGTAGGGACTAGAATGTTGACAGTTGTAAATAAGTGAGGGCCCTAAACAGCACAGATATTCTTGCCACACTGTTACCCTCATGATCTGCCCTGTCAACTCAACATGAGGGTAAACAAGATCCATGAGGATAGTAAGGGCCTCATGAAACCAATACCTTGCCAGCCTGAGACTGTCTATACAAGGTGTCTCTTCAGTCTGCTGGTGGGTGATGCACAAGATCCTAATGTGAACTGTGGAGTGCCCCAGAACACTGGCTCTTCAAAAGCAATTGGGTGAAAAAACAGGATTAAACAACATCCAGTGTCTCCCTCCAGGAGATTTCACAAAAAGGAACCAAAGGAGAACCACGTCTCAAATTCTGTGCAAATTCAAGAAAAAAGACCCCCCCCCTTTCAACCCTTGCCTCCAAAAGAGCCCTCTCTCCTTTTCATGCACAGGACCATTAGGAAAACTGTGTTCCCCTCTTTCAACCCTTGCCTCCAAAAGAGCCCTCTCTCCTTTTCATGCACAGGACCATTAGGAAAACTGTGTGAAATAGACTATCAGAGTGAAACTGCTAAGGTCTGCATTTTATTTAACTCATTTGTGTCCAATTTCCTGTACTTTCATTCCCATACAAAAAGAAAAAAAATAGAGACAATGATGGGTTTCATGATGCAAAGAAAATGTCTTATGTAACATTCATTTCTTTCAGTTGTTGTGCTTGATGATGGTAGTCCTCTGTTGGGCATCATGCAGGCATCATACTGAGATTCCCCATGAGTGAATTCCTACAAGTCTGATTTTAGCATTTAAAGAAGTTGGATCAATACCTAAATCCCCAGCTAGAGTCATGGATTCAGGCAGAGGTTTTGTCTGACTAGTCCAAAAGGACTGGGTGCCATGTCCCAGGAAAAGATGTCTCAGACTCGAGTACCACCTTCAGACATCACATCAAATGACTCAAGAGACACCTCCCCATAATCAAGCTGGACAGAACCAGGGTTAACACCTATCACACAGAAACCATGGCCGCATTTCCAATAGGAAAAGGTCCAAAGTGGTCTTCCAATCAAAACATATGTGCTAAGGTAATGGCTTACAGTAGACAAAAACAGAATGCACAGCAGAGAGTAACCCAGCAGTGCAAGATTTCAGTAACCTCCACACTTTTAGACCAGTAGCTGCACAGACAAGGGCTAATGTAGGAGGAGTTTCAATATACATCAGTAACAAGCGTGCCTCTAGGGCGGTCAACAAGATAACATGCTGGGGTTCTTCCATGTGGAGATCGCCATATACAAAATCCCATATATCCTAGCCAGCTATAGGTCACCCTCCATGTCCCAAAAAACTCACAATGCATACTTGGACCTATTGGAGATACTTACCATCCAACCTAAAACCCTACTCATGGGAGACTTTACTTACTCCTCTCTCTCTCTCTCTCTCTCGACTTTTCCCGGCTAGGGGTCGCCACAGCAGATCACCTTGTCTGCTCATGATTGGCAGTGGAGTTTTTATGGTATTGAGTTGCCAGCCCGGCGCCCAACCTTCCACAGAAGGCACACACATGCACACACTCATGCCTAGGGCCAATTTTAGCGTGTCCAATCCACTTGCAGCATGTCTTTGGGAACGTGGGAGATAACCAGAGCACACGGAGGAAACCCACATGACCACAGGGAGGACATGTAGACTCTGCACAGAGGACACCCCAGCCAAAGATCGAACCGGAGAGCCTCTTGCTATGAGGTGACAACACTAACCGTTGCACCACCATGGCCATCCACTTTACTTACTCCTCTATAGACTAGGAATCCAAAATGGCCTCAAATCTTCAGGCACACAGATTCCTGGACTTTGTAAATACAAACACACTTGACCAAATAGTGAATACACCCACTAGAGGCTCCAACATACTGGACTTCTTGCTTACACATATGAAAGAATGCTGCACTCCCCCCCTGCCCATGTCTCATCCTCCCTGGTATGCTCCGACCATAAAGCTGTCTCCTTTGAAATCAAAATTCCATAATCCCATTAAAACCAGTAACAGTTAGGAAGTATTCCAAGGCAAATTACTTTTTATTAAATGATGAATTGCCAAAATGCAATGCCCCTCCAAACCCAGAGAACACAGCTGCCTATGCTGAACTGCTCTCAGAAACTCTGTATACGTCAACGGCTGCATAGTGCCTGCTGTACATACTAGAAGTAAGCCCAGTACTAGCCCTAGAAACAAACTGCATTGGTGGCATCCCAAATTAAACATGATATACAACAAAAGGAAATAAAGTATGGCAAAAATCTGGAAGGGTAACTCCCATAAAGAGAGAAACTCTCTTATCAAAGTGAATAGGTAATTTAGATGGCAAATTAGGTCAAGCAAAACCAATTTTGAGGTTAAGATAGCCTGCAGGTGAAAGATAATCATAAGGGTCTTCTACAGCTATGTCAGAAACTTCAAGGGCAACACACAGCAAAGTGCTGAAAAAAGAAGTTATGTTCTTGCCATAAAGTTCCATCTGAGTAGTAGACTTCATTCTTCTGCACATATGGGTATACGGATCCGATTCGTATCCGAGCCGGCAAAACTTTTCAAGCATCAGCTCCGAGCTCCTCCCTTACCTATATTACATCACTTCCTCTTATCTAGCCCCAGATCGAGTTTGCGGACAATAAATGGCAACATAACCACAATCCTAAACAGGAAAAACCTGAAGAGTGAGGGGATGGAGGGAGGGAAGGTGCAGAAGAATGAAGTCTACTACTCAGATGAAACGTTATGGTAAGAACATAACTTCTTTATCTGAAGTAGTTGACTTCATTCATTCTGCACATATGGGACAGAGTTCCCAGCTACTAGTACTCCTGGGAGGCCCCTATGGAAGGATATTTCTGAGCACTGCAGAGCCAAAGGATGCTCTCCCTCTAGAAATAAGATCCAATTTATAATGAGAGATGAATGTGTGCAAATTGGCCCAAGTCGCTGCCGCACAGATATCGTATAACGGAACTCTTGACCAGAAAGCTGCAGAAGTGGCCATTGCTCTAGTGGAATGAGCCTTCAATACACCAGGAGTAGATAAGCCTTTGTCCTTATAAACCTGTGCAATACAGAGAGTGATCCACCTTGCTAAGGACACTTTTGAAACTGCTTTTCCCAAAAATGGTTTAGAAAAAGAGACAAACAACTGATCCGACTTCCGGAAGGGTTTAGTCCTATGGAGGTAAAAACAAAGCTGTCTATGAACATCCAATAAACGAAGCTTACGTTCACCTCTATTTTGGAAATTTGGGAAGAAGACTGGTAAATTTATAGACTGATTAATATTGGCTGCTGAGGACACTTTGGGAAGAAAGGAAGGAGTCGTACGCAGCGAAACCCTATCCTTGTGGAAAACCAAATAGGGGGCAAGGAGGATAAGGCCTGCAACTCTGAAACTCTCTTGGCTGAAGTGATGGCGACCAAGAAGGCTGTTTTCCATGACAAAAACTTCATCGGAACTGATCCAGCTGGCTCAAAAGGAGAAGAGGTCAAAGCCTGAAGGACTAAAGTCAGATCCCAGGGGGGCACTGTTTCTTTAACTGGAGGTCGCAATAAAAAAAGTGCCCTTCAGGAAAGCTTTACACAATTTGGCAGAAGCCAGAGCAACCTTATTTTCACCCACATGAAAATTAGAGATGGCAGCCAGCTGAACCTTGATGGTGGAAGCAGTTGCGCCTGATCGAAAAAGATCGGCCAGAAAATCCAGTATGACCGGGACGGGGGCTGAAAATGGGTTCAGATTGCACTGAGAGGCCCAAACGCAAAAATGTCTCCACTTGTTATTGTAGAGTTTCCTAGTGGAGGCTTTAAGAGAAGCTACCAGAATATTCTTAACAGGGGACGAAAGTCTGGGAGTCCTGATGATCATTTGAACTGGAGCAGCCACGCCGTAAGCTTGAGACTGTCCAGGTTGGGCAGGGGCAAGCCCGACGGGCGAGAGATCAGATCCGGGCATGGATCTAGAGTCCATGGAGGAGCCAACAGGTGAGACCATAGGAAGGGAAACCACACTTGATGCAGCCAGAAGGGAGCTATGAGAATGACTTTGCACTGCAGCCAGCAAGCTCTCTGAAGGAACTTCGGAATAAGAGGTGACAGGGGATAAGCATACAGTAGCCTGGGAGGCCAAGCATGGACCAGAGTGTCCCTGGGGACATCCCCCGGAGGGGGGATCAGAGCGAAGAAGTTGCTGCACTTCGCGTTGGAAGGAGACGCGAAGAGATCGCAGCAAGGTTGACCCCAAACACAGAATATCTTCTCCGCTACTGAATGTTTCAGAGACCACTTGTAAGCAGAAGGATTGCCTCGCTGAGGCTGTCCGCTAGAATGTTGGAGCGTCCTGGGATATGCGTTGCTTTGAGAAACCGGCTGGTGGATATGGCCCACTCCCAAACCTTCATGGCCTCGTGATAAAGGGGGTAGGATTGGGTCCCTCCCTGTTTGTTTATATACCAGACTACAGACAAGTTGTCTGACTGAATGTCTACCGTCCCCGGAGGTAGGAGAGGGTGGAAGGCTCTCAATGGTAAAAGCACTGCCCTCATCTCCAGGACATTGATGTGTAGCTTGGTCTCTGGAGGGGACCACGTGCCTGGGACTGTTCTTCCCAGGAAGTGCCCCCCCACCCAAGCTGGGAAGCATCCGTATTCACCGTGGCTTGAGCCGGAGGGGCTAGAAAGCTGCACCCCACGAAAATGTCTGCTGACTGAAGCCACCACTGGAGTGACGTTCTGCATGTCCAATTGATTCGGATGTGGAAATTCATCTGAAGGTCTAGCCAGGACCACTGAACTGCTAGATTCCACTGAAGGACTCTCATGTGAAGACATGCAAGAGGGAGGATAAAGACTGCGGCTGCCATCGAACCCAGGGCCCTGAGAACATCGGCTGCTATGACTACCAAATGATCCAAGATCTCCGATACATGGAGTCTGAGATTTTCTAACCTTTCCGGGGTGAGAAAAATCTTTGACTGAATCGAATCCAACCATGCCCCGATGAAGTCTATGATCTGAACTGGAGCCAGGTGGGAATTGTTGATATTGATCGAGATGCCTAACCTCTGAGCCAGACCGAGGACGTAGTGTAGGGCCTGACACAAGAGACGTTTGGTGGATGCAGAGAAGAGCCAGTCGTCTAGGTAGGGGAATACCCGAATGCCTTGAAGTCTCAGGTGAGCCGCTATGACCGCCATAACCTTGGTGAACACCCTGGGGGCTATGGTGAGACCAAAGGGTAGGGCTCTGAATTGAAAGTGACTGGCCCCTAGCTGGAAGCGTAGAAACCTCCTGGAGTTCCTGTGGACCTTGATGTGATAGTAAGTGTCCCGGAGGTCTAACGAGCACATCCAGTCGCATTCTCTCAGAAATGGTAGAATGGACTGTAGAGTGACCATGCGGAATTTTTGTTTCTCTACCGACAGGTTGAGGATAGACAGGTCCAGAATAGGCCTGAGGTCCCCCGTCTTCTTTGGCACTAAAAAGAACCTGGAGTAGATGCCTGATCTGTATTGATCTGGGGGGACCAGCTCGATGGCTCGTTTTTGTAGCAGCTTCAAAACTTCTAAAGTTGCAGCCTTCCTGTGAGCGGGTGGAACATCTGGAATGCGTGCTGGAGTTATGGGACATGAAATGAAGGGGATAGAATATCCTCTGGATATGATGTTTAACACCCAGCGGTCTGCAGTAATGGACTCCCATGCCACTGGATGTAAGGAAAATCTTCCCTTGACTGCCTCCAGAGTAGAGCAGCTGGGCAACTCCTCAGGGTTGCTGTGTGGGTCTGTTGGAAAAAGGTTCCCTAGACCCGAAGTTTCTGGGACCCCTCTGCCTCGGGGACGGCGTCGGTCTTGTCCCCCTCTGCCTCTGGGGGACGAATATTCCCGAGTGTCACAAAAGGACTGTGATTTCCGGAACCACATCTTCTTTTGCCCCTTTTGGTTCCCGGAATAGGACCTCTGGGGGTTAGAGAAGCGGATTCCAATGGCTGACAAAGTCTTTCCATCCTTCTCACTCTGGGTTAGTGTGTCACGTACAGTCTTCCCAAAGAGGGATGATCCATCAATTGGGGCGTTGATGAAAGATGCCTTAAAGGGGTCCACAAATTGACACAGCCTGATCCAGGCGTGTCGCCTCAAGGCAACGCCTGTACCAGCAGCTCTAGCAGCTCCCTCCATGGCATGAGAGAGGAGACGCATAAAAGTATTAGTCACTGATTTCAGTGTAGTCATCTTCACAGTGAAGGACTGCTTGTCCTGCTGCAAAAGACACTCAGGGGGCAACTCAGTTAGCTCCGATATAAGGTCTCGCTGCAGTCAGATGACATGTGCCAAGTGATTCAGTGCACGGATAGAAAATGTCGCTGACGAGTACATGCGCTTCCCAAAATGATCGACCTGGACTCCTTGTCTGGAGGATGGACCAAGGAACTCTCCTGTGCCAGTTCCTTCTTTGTGGCAGCTGCAACCACCAAAGCATCAACTGGGGCTCCCTTGGACCATGCCTGCCTGTCTGACGGCGGGGAAAGAATTTTGTCTGGCCTTTTGGGTATAGGCTCTACGGTGTCAGGATCCTTCCATGCCCTAGTGGTGATGAGGTCCACCAAAGGGTCAGCTAGGGGGGAGACCCAGGAAGTAGATGTGCACGCGCCAAAGGCTTCCAGGAATACGGACTCATCCACAGAGGGTTTGGGGGCTGATCAACCTCCTCTTTGGCGGAGGATCTCCATAATGTCTCAGAACGAGATGTCCTCGGTAGGTGATCTGGGGGAACCCTCTCCTTCATCCAAGTCTGTATCAGTGGTAATGGACTCAGGGGAGTCCAAGTGCCTCCTCTTGCACTTGCGCTTACGAGGTTCCTCTCCAGTGTGACTCTCTGGAGAGGATTCGTAAGCCTTCGGGGGTTCTCTGAGGGAAACAACCTGGGGTTGCCTTGGCACGGGCTGTCCCTGAGACAGGGCAATGGGAGCAGAATCCAAAATCATAGGGGTCTGGGTTTGATCCGAGGATGTGAGCTCATATCTTCAACCCCTGGGAGAGGAACCTTTCCACTGCCCAGAATGCCACTGGAAAGCACACCTCCATAGAAGGTAATGAAGAGGCTCTGCCTGGCACCAAAGCAGGGACCGGAGCCGACGGCGGGGTAGTCCGGGCACCGAGGGTGGGATCCAAAAGAGCGAGATCTCGACCCTCAGGTCCGACTCCCCGACCATGGATCCGAGTGTCCCCTGGATCCGAGATTGGATCTGAGAAACTCAAGGTGACGGCCGGCGTCGAGGAAACGAAAACCATCGGCGCCGACCCCACAGCTCCGAAAGGTCTCGGACCCGAGAACCCCGAAGCATCGGGTCGGATCGGGGAAGGAGCAATAGGGTGGAACATAGTAGAAGAAGAACCCTCAACAATGGGAGATGGCCCTGGTAAGACCCCCATCTGAATCTGGTTCTGGAGGAACCTCCTCATAAGCCTGTCCATATCAAGTTCGGATACACTCCGAGTTGATCTGGAGGAAGTGACTGACTCGGGTCTGGGTCGGATCAGAGGGGAGTGCCTCGGCTCCGACAAGAAATGGGGAGAGTGGAGCCGAGGAGAACGAGACCTGGGTACCTTAGAAGAGAGGCTGGAGAAGGACTCCCTGTCCGGAGATCTTTTTCTGGGCCTGTCCCTCTCCTTATGGAGCCTCTCCTTCTCTGTCTTGTCCCTACCTCTCTGAGACGACTCCGAGGAAGCAGGCCTGGCGGGAGGTTGAATCCCTGCCTGCACAGAGTCACCAGCTGGGGAGGAAACCGAGGCAGACTCCAGGGCTGAAGCTGGTAGCAGACCTTTAGCCACAAGCTTAGCCCGACGATCCTTCAACGCCCTCGGGTTAAAACCTGAACAAATGTCACAGGAGGCTGAAAGATGGGCGACCCCTAAACATAGAACACACAGAGTGTGGCCATCGGCTGGAGAAAGCTTATGACCACACTCTGTGCACTTTTTAAAGAGAACTTTAGGCTGTTCAGCCATAGCAAAGACAGAAAAGCCCGAGGGCCCACACACACACACACACACACACACACACACACACTTAACAAGGATTGGGCCTAGGCGGGAACCAGTAACACAATACTACACAACCACTTAAATTAATAACTATAATTAAAAACTTTTTTTTTTAAAACTAACACGACGACCAAACGCGATGTAAGGGAGGAAAAAGGGAAGGTATACACAATCAGCAATTAGCAACAGAGGACCAAAAACCTTACCAACTAGCTACGAGCTCAGAGACCACGATGCTGACTCATAGAGCGGCAAACGAGATCTGGGGCTAGATAGGAGGAAGTGATGTAATATAGGTAAGGGAGGAGCTTGGAGTTGATGCTTGAAAAGTTTTGTCGGCTCGGATCCGAATCGGATCCGTATACCCATATGTGCAGAATGAATGAAGTCAACTAGTTCAGATTGGTGGTTAATGGTGTCAATTTCACTGAGCCTGGCAATACAGTGAGCTTTTTGGTGGACAAATTTAGTTTCAACTTTACCCCCCCTTAGCCCCAACCATCCCCTCAAAAATATCCTCAAACATAACCCCTCCAACTATAACTAGGGAACAAGTACTGGTTGCACTCACTAAAGCCAAGAACACAGCCTCAATGAGTCCTGATAACATGCCAGGATGCCTCTGGAATAGTCTAAAATATGACTAATCAGGACCCCTGGAGACATTACTCAGCTACAGTCTTAAAAACAGGCTTTGTGTTGTGTGAATGGAGGACTGCAATAGTCATCTCCCTTCATAAAGGAGGACCTTCAACAGATCCTGGAAACTACAGACAAATTAGTCTGACCAGTCTTATTTGCAAATCCATTAAAATAATTATGGAAACTATTAACAAGGACATAGGAGATCTCCAGACACTGAACCCATCCCAGTTTGGCTTTGTCAAAAGATGGTCAATGTTTACTTACTCTGGTGGATTTCTTTGAATAGGTCACTAAGACAATAGAAGAGGGGAAAACTGCACACTGCCTACCTAGATCTGGATAAACCATTTGATGCAATATCCCACTCGGGCATTGTCAACAAACTTGCAGAACTAGGTATAAACCCCCTTATAACACATTAGAGTGTTAGCTGGCTCACTGACAGGATCCAGGAGGTTACAATCAGTGAGAAAACCTCCACAAAGAGGCTGGTCACCAGTACAGTCCACCAGGACTCTGTGCTGGCACATTCCTCTTTGCCATCTACTTCTTGGATGTCAAAGCCAATGCCAAAGACCTATGGCTAACCAAGTTTGCAGAAAACTGGGAGCAGTCACTGAATCCCTCAAGATAAGAACACCCTTCAGGCAGGTCTAATACAGACAAACGTTTGGTACTAATGCCACGGCTTAAAACTCAATACCAAGAAATGCATTATAGTACCTTTCAGGAAGTCTACCATCTCGGTTAACTCCGTCATCAATAAAACACCCTTAAAAGTTGATTCACTACTATTCAGGGATTTGGAAACTCATGTAGACAGTAACCTAGCTTTTGATCAACATGTGTCTAAGGTAGTAACAAAATCCTTCTATGTTGCTCAACTCATACCTGAGGGCATGGCATCTAGGTCCAAAGAGGTAATCATACCACTGCATTTAGCCCTCATCAGACCCATAATATGGTATAATATCCCCTTTAATATGTTCTTGACCAGCATACCTCTCAATTTCTTATAGCAAGAAATCTGGACAAAGCCATTAATAAAAGTGGGACAAAGGCCCAAAAATAGGGACAGCTTTTAAAATACTGCTCTTACAAATTTAGAAAGTTGATAGAATAACAAGTTTTGCATTAGCATGAATTTTCTGAAGGTTATGACGTCTGAAACTGAAATGCTTGACATTTTCTAACTTCGGTCTTTAATGATTTGCCACTAATTTGCCAGAAAACCACAATTTTATGAAAAACGGACCAAAATATAAGGCAAAAATCTAGACATTCTGCGAAAATCTTTACAGTTGAGAGGTATGTTGACCAGGAACATGCAGCAACTGGAATGTCCACAAAGGTTCCTTATAAGAAGAACACAGGGAATAAACACAATGTCCTATGCTGATCGCCTCAAAGTCCTGTCTCTTTACTCAGTATCATACAGACTTCTGAGAGGTGATCTTTGCCTGGCATACAAGGCATCCCTGGACCCTGTTTTGATGAACCTTTTCCACATCTGCAAAACAAACAGCATCAAAGCTACTAGATTAAAGGCCTAAATTTTGCTTGCGAGATAAATAAGACATGTTGGACAGACAGGTATGCTTCTCAAAAAATTCCCATTCTCTGGAACAGGCACCCCATCCATGTGAACACGAGTTCCTCCCTATCCCTTTTTAAGTGCAACTTGGACCAACAGATGGGTAAATCGGAAATTCACCCCTGGTCTGGCTCCTATTCCTCAGTCCATAAATCACCACCTATACAAATCAAATTTGTGGAAAATATTTGGGTTGCACGGATTGGGTTATAAGGCCCTAGTGCTCATTAGCCTAGTATACACCTATGAACTTATGAACCTATGAAACTATAAATTCTGCAAGGAGTCACCTACTGCCACTTCACAGTCAGTATAAAAAAAGTCACCTGAAGATGCATTTTACTTAAGTCACAAAACACTAACTCCATGCTAAAACAGAAACTTTTCTGATTATAGCAAGGGCCAAGATATGAACTGTGACAGCTGCAAAAAAGAACTGGTTGTCATTGAGGGATGGATAAGATATGCTTATGTATCCAAAGTTTGGCGCTACAGCCCTGATTTCAAGGGCATGCATCCATGTCCGAGTGCATGAATGTCTAGCAAAAAATAAAAAAGCTGTAGAATTTCCTGATTCATGGAAATGATAACTTAGGCTTAAATCTCATTACTGAAGTAAGATCTCTAGTTGTTCATAGGTTCACAGATAGGTACTAGGCTACTGGCCCAAGGGCCTAAGTAAGCCTAGCCAACAAAGTTCCCTGGCTTACGCCACCCAAGAAAGTTAATTTCCTGTGCCCCTGTTGAGCAGAGCCACAGAAGTGATCCCAGGGGTGTATTTCCTATTTCCCATCCACTCATCAAGATTTTTCTTGAAGAGTGCTAATGAGGAACTTTGCTTGACATAGATGGGTAGATTGTTCCAGAGTATAGGAAGTCTTTGGGACAGGACTATATCCCTCAAGCATGTCCTGTTTATTGTGGTGACAATGTTTAGGTCTCTAGAGCATGTAGCTCAGAGGGATTTGGATTTCTTTAGGTGTAGCATGTCCAACAGCTCTGCGTTTAACACAGCTTTATATGTTAGGCAGAGATCTCCTCTGAGTAGGTGATATGCTACAGAGTAAAGATGGAGTTTTTTGAGATGGTCAGTGTAGGGCATCTGTTTGAGGCCAGTAATCCTCTTTGTGAGGTACTTCTGTGGCCATTCCAGCTGCTGCAGGTATCTTGTGAGGTACATTTCAAAAGGGGCGTTGTACTCTATAATGGGTCTAATGAGTGCTGAGTACAGGGGAACAATGACCTCTTTTTTCCAGGATGAGAACCCTTTTGTAATGAGGTGTACCACATAGAAGGATTTCCTGACTACTGTGGCGATGTGATTATCAAAGGAGAGACTACTGTCCACCTGGGTCCCAAGGTCTCTTATCACACATTTGGCATTAAGTAGACTGACGTTTATGTGGTAGTTCATGGCTACAGAGTTTTTACCAAAGGGGATGACAATACACTTTTTGGCATTGATCTTGAGGCCATCTCTCTGACACCAGGCATCTGTCTCAGTGAGGCCCTTCTGTAGGATGTCCACATCATTTGCAGACTCGACTATGGCTCCTAGTTTGCAATCATCTGCGAACTTCATTAGCCAGAGGACATCTGTGTTAGCCTGCACTTCAGAGAAGTAGATACCAAACAGGAGGTCCCAGGACTGAACCCTGTGGTACTCCACTTGTCGCTGGTTTGAAGTCAAATTTGCAGTCTGCAACTTTTACAGTATGGGTTCTGTCAGTGAGCCAGTTGGCAACCCATCTAATGACATAGGGATTTATACCTAGTTTAGTGAGTTTAGCTATAATTCCAGAATGGGGGATGTTGTTGAAAGCCTTGGCGAGGTCAAGAAAGGCTGTGTGAACCACCTTACCCTCGTCTACGGCTTTGGTGCCTGCCTCAAAGAAGTTGATCAGGTTCAGAAGGCATGATCTGCCTTTCACAGACCTGAACTGGGTGGGGTCCAGAGTTTAGAGATTACCAATGTCTTTGTTTAGGAGTTCCATGATGATACGTTCCATGGCCTTGCTGACCAGGCTCATCAGTCTAATACTGCGATAGTTCCCAGAATCAGTGGTGGCTCCCACTTTGTGGACTGGGATAACTGTTGCTGTGTGCCATTCAGTGGGCACAAAGCCTGACGTGAGACTATGATTGAACATGGTGCTTAGGTAGGGAGCCAGTTCATTCTGAAGTTCCTGTAAAACACAGCCTGGGATGTTGTCTGGTCCCATGGATGCTGTGTTTTTGGTTTTAGAGAGTGCAGCTTTTACCCGCATAGATGTGATTACAGGGACTCTGCATCCTTCCTTTATAGATATGGGCCCTTTAGGGGGTGAGAGGTGGGTAAAGTTAGCACTGAACCTATCTGCCAGGATGTTGGCAATATCAGTTGGTTCTGTAATTTTCATGCCGTTGTGCTGTAACTCAGAGCAGAACTGGGTGTTGCCATTGAGATTCTTGACATAGCTATAGAATGCTTTGTGGTTGTCCTTAGAATCAGTGGCAATTTTGCTTTCGTAGCTAGCTTTGGAGGATCTTATAAGGGATCTCAGCTTCTTACTGAGGCTGACCAGGGAGCTCCTAAACTCATGGGATTTTACTCTCTTTTGCAACAGTTTCTTCCTTCTGTTGTACAGTTTGTTTATGGCAGGGGACCACCAGATTGGCTTACTTTTTTTGAAGGATAGCGTCTTGGTTCTGTTTGGGATAGCACGATCCATGAACTCATGTAAGTGCTTATACAGTGCATTTGTGTAGGATTCAGCAGTCGTAACTGCATTGTCCATCTACATGGGTGTCATGAAATTCGCCACTTCTGTCTTAAGAAGCATGAAGTTGGCTTTGGAGAATTTTTTACTGTGGTTTCCTTCCTTAATGGTGGGTGTGGATGGGATGCGGATATCTAGGGTGATTAGCTTATGGTCGGATCTGACCGAGGAGTTGACTTCAGGTGTGGAACACCGGTCACTCATGTTGGCAATGACTAGGTTTAGGATATTCTTGCCCCTGGTGGGGGTGTGGATAAGTTGATCTAGGGCATTGGAATTGATGAATTCCAGAAAGCGTTGAGCGAAGGAGTTGGTACATGAGTAGTAGTTTGATTCTATCTTCAAATTTCAGGTTAATGGCATTCAGGTATCCACCAATGCACAGGTCAGAAATTCCAAACTGTAACATATGTATTTTTAATATTCTTTTTCTGGAAAAGGTCTACATCTGATTTATCTTGTTTTGTGCAATCTCCTGAACTTTCATTCTTATACAAAAATGGGCATCACGACACAAAGGAAGTTGTCTTAAGCACCAGCTATTTCTTTCAGTCAGGATGTAAATTTGCTAAGGCATTCTGTTTAATTTCTACCGCTGCTCAGATTCACTCTTTTAACCATGACACACATTATTTTGTTAAACTTGACAGATTTCCCATATTGGGTCTTCTTATAGGTGACAGATTGCAAGATGCATGCAAACACTTACAGAAAACTTAAGTTGCACTAAAATATTCTGCATCATTTGTTTTAACTTCCTTCTTATTACTGCAGAAAGCTCTGATTAACTTTTTTCTATACTGAAATACCATAATGTCTTCAACAGTAAACCTTTTTTCCCTTAACACTATCAGACTACAAGATCATCAAGCCTATCTGTCAGCTGCCCAGTTAGTCCCATGTTTTTCCTGTCAGGATAAGAATCCATTCAATTTGTTCATCCTAGACAGAATTGAATGCTAAGAATGGTTTAGGTATCCACTGTGGGAGGTCAAACTTTTTTTTTACCTTTTGTATTTGTATCCCTACACCATGGTTGTAACTTCTGCTGTGAGCTTGAGATGTAAGGTACACATATGTTTCCACACAAGCAGCCCATGGTTCTCAGTGCTGCATGCTGCCTAGGCATGTTTGGTCACCACAGCCCTCCCAGTGACACAATCACAACCCTTCCTCCTGAGGAGGGTGAGTTAACACTTGCAGCTGAGCTTAGCTCCACCTGCACTCAGGCTGTTAAAGAACTCAGGTCATTTGGAGCAAAATCCAGGGTTTTTCCTTCTAAGCCACAGAGCTAGTCAATAATATCCAACAGTAATCTTTTTTTTCACATTTTTATTTACTATATCTCCATCTCACAGATGAACCAATGATCATTACCACCAGACCACTCCACTTACCCCTGCATTTCCTAGGGACGACAACTCTATGGTCTATTTATTCCTATCTGGCAAGAGTCAAGGAAACCAGGGAATGATTATCTATATGCTAGAGATCACGGTTCCCAACCTAACTCCATGCAGGCTGCTGCAGCTTCCATAATTGCTGGTTGCACAAGATGCATAGATGCAGTCACACACGGCAGTACCCTGCCATGGAGGTGCAACATTGTGCAGTTTTGGAGATGCTGCAGCCCATAGATCTGTGGCTGTGCACCTGCATGCATTTAACTATCACAAAAGCAATAAGCCAGCTATCTCCATTCACTCTCCATGAATTGGTGAACCAGCACAAGCTGCTTTCTTCCATCCACCCTGACTAGCACAAGCTGCTTTCTTCTGTCCACCCTGACTTAACCAACACCCATGTCACTAATAAAACATGTGGTCATCTGGTTTAAATGCAGTTAAATACATGCAGGTGCACAGCCACAGATCTATAGGCTGCAGCATCTCCAAAACTCTCCCCTCCTACACCATGGAGCTGGGCTAACACTGAGGCTTTATTTTAGTAATAAATAGAAATACAATCCTTTACAATGTCTGTGATCTGTCCTAAAAAATGCCCCACTCCAGGCATTTAAAAAGGTGGCAGCCTTTTTTGCAAGGTTCTGCAATTTTTTTTTTCACAAACAAATTTGATGTTAAATTGCCTGCAGCTCCATTAGCTGTGCTGGGAATTTAGAATGACTTAATCAGAATCTTGTTTCATAAAGTGCCTGTAGTTCCAGGTTAGTGACCTGAAAGATAAGAATATTTTTTTCACAAATCATAATTTTGTTTAGTTTCGTTCAACTGAAAATGAAAATAGAAAGGTGGGGAAAAGGTTAGGATGATTAAATAGAGAGATGGACAACAACAGCATCTGCTGTCCAGTCTCCCTGACAGCCTAATCTGCAGCTACCTTTTTACTCCCATTAACTTCAAAACATTTAATCATTTTGATGAACCCCTGTCTACATTTGGTGCCAAGCAGATTTTACCTCAAATTTTTCCAGCTGCTGCAGACTGCTGCTCCATGTACATCTTATATAAAATCCTTTCTTTACATTCCGCACTACTAGAGGAACTGCTAGATTAGCACAGGCACATTTTACATTTTTGATGTACCACTAAAAGGAAACTTAGCATATGGATCTCTCTCTTCAGTATTTCAGGTAGTTGACAAAATCTGTATGTACTAATCTTTTTACAGGGATGGAAAGATACTCACCAGATGTCCTGCATCACTTTCGTCATGTCTGTCCAGTACTGACATACCCCTGTGCAGGACCAGAACATATCCCAATCCCCAAACTTGCCATCTCCACATCTTTAACATGATGGGGGAGCACTGTTGGGTACATCCTGGCTAGCCTAAAATGCTTAATTGCCTACATCACTACCATTCTATCTTATTCCTGTAGTTTCTTTCCAGAATTTTCTCCCATGATCATTACAATAATTCAGACTTAAAGGGATTATAGCAGGTCAGGGCCTAGGTCATCCAGCCATGCAGTTGTGCTACAGATGTCTCAGTGTTAATGTTCTCCAGGCTTTGCAGCACAGACCAACTGTACCCCAGCCAGTTTCACCCTTTTTATCAAAAGAAAAGTAAATGATACATTTGCAGGTACTTCAGATCTTTTGGGAAAATACCATGTCTTGATATTTGCAAATGACCGTTATTAAAAAAAAAAAAAAATCTTCAGGAAAGGCTTCTCATCCCACCCATCCCAGTCTCTTAATTTGTGACCTAAAAAGCTTGCAAAGTGAGCATAATCAGACAGTAAGCATGATACATCAACTCCTTTACTAGCAGCTGTCTCATTGAGACTTGTATCTGTGTATTGCAAGTACTTGGAGATGTAATGGAGTGATTTATCTGTGCTTTGCCTATTTATTATCCCCTAAAACAGCATCTGTGATTTCTAGACAACTTAAGTTTCCTTTCAAGGCATTTGGTACGATGCTTTTCACCACAATACAAACACCTGTACTTCTACTCCAAAGATAATATTGCTGCAGGTCTGGGGTACCAAACCTTCCACATACTGCTACCGTAAATCTTTGTGACTACCAAATACATACAAGGATTTTCCTTAACCACTTCTGATGTACCCAATCTATGGATGGTGTATGAGGCCAAAGATGAAATTAATTATATCTATTTAGGGAAGAGAGCCATCAAGGATTCCCAAAATGATATGTTTCAGGGGCATAACTATTCATTTTTAGCGATCTTTTTACTCATTGATCATCTGGGTAACCATATTCAAGTTCTGTTGAACTGTTCCTTGGTAGTTACATGCCATTTTAACTCCTAAGTAATTGAGAGAATCTTCTCTCCAAGTGAACTTGGGCTCAGTTATAACCCACTTTGAAGGTATATAGTTAAATGAAAGATGAGCCCAGAAACATGTGAAAATAATTTCTGATTCCACCTCTAAAGCAGCAAATTTTGAAAATTGGTGTCACACAACTAAATGATTTTCACAGGGGAGCTTCACCCCCAACACTTTGACTCCCTCATCCCTGCCAACTCTCTCTCTTTCTATATACATACATACATACATATATATATATATATATATATATATATATATATATATATATATATATATATATATATATATATGGTCACTGCCTTATGGGGTGGGGAATATCCAGGATGCAGTTTAAGTATCAACACTCATAAGACAACAGTTTGGGACTTGATATTATAACAAGAACCACCAATTTTATTTTAATTGAGAGAGTAGAGTATCTCAAAATGTCATTAGAGGCCCTGTGACCTCCCACAGCAGCCATAAGGAATCGAGGTGGCTGCACAGAAAACCATAAGATCACCCACAAACAGGTTTACGTTAAGTTCTCTGTCTGAGTCTCTAATTCCAGGTATCCCATCACTCTGTCTGACTGGCTATACCAAAAGCTAAATGACCAGGATAGAAAGAAATGAGGATAAGGGGCATTCCTCCTTGTTAACGTTTAGTCTGCATCAATGTCAGTAACTGATTTTAATCACTGCTGACACTCCATGATAGAAACTTTCTAATATTTTGACTAATGACACTAGCAATTTCACAAAACCTCATAAAAAGTACAGTTGTGTACACTTACCATAAATGTAGATGTTCGAGTGTATTCACTGTTGCAGTCATTACATTTGGGTAATTTGCTGGCAGGTTGCCCTCAGTCAGCCTGAATAACTAAGTCTTGGGTCCTGCGTCGGTTGCTGTCTCCTCTTCCATGACATCAGGTCGTCAGGGGTATAAAAACATGCAGCTGACATCATTTTATTCAGGTTTTTCTTGCCCCAGATATCATGTGCCCCCCGAATGGGGAGCAAAAATATATATATATATATATATATATATATATATATATATATATATATATAAATAAACAGTAAATATATAAATGCACTTTTAGAAACATAAACTTTACCTTCAACTAAAAAGCAAATACACCACAAAGGCTTTTGAGTACAGTGAAGGAAGGAAGAAGTAAAGAAATGGGGATGGCGGGTGGGTAACCCGGACTGCAACAATGAATACACTCGAACATCTACATTTATGGTAAGTGTACACAGCTGTACTATGTTCTTCGTGTTTCACTGTTGCAGTCATTACATTTGGGTAGAATCCCAAAGCTATGGATGGGAGGATGGAGCTAAATAGCATTAGGAGCAGCTATAAGGCCCTGCAGAGCTGCAGTGGCAAAGCCTGCCCTGGATTTGGAGAAGAAAGGCAAATGATAATGCTTTGTGAAGGTATGAACAGAGCTCCAAGTAGCAGCCTCTAGAATGTCTTTGGTTGGAACCCCTCTGAGAAAAGCAGCTGAGGTAGAGGCAGCCCTGGTGGAATGTGACCTGATTCCCTTGGGCACAGGTTTACCATGGTGCAAGTAGCACAAACGAATGCAGTGGCTTATCCACTTAGAAATAGTCTGCTTTGATATAGCCTTCCCCTATGACCCTGCAGCAAATGCTACCAGTAGTTGCTCAGACTTTCTTAGAGATTTTGTCCTGTTTAAGTAGAATCTTAGTTGTCTGTGTACATCCAATGAGTGCAGAATCCGCTCTCCCTTGTTCTGCGGATTTGGGTAAAATGTTGGCAGGTGAATTGACTGGTTAAGAGCTACACTGGATATCACCTTAGGCATAAAAGAAGGATTGGTCCTGAGGGACACCCTGTCAGGGTAAAATGTAATATAAGGCTCCACAGCCATGAAAACCTGTAGTTCTGAAACCCTTCTTGCTGAAGTGACTGCCAAGAGGAAAGCTTCTTTCCAAGATAGAAATTTTATATCCACAGTAGCTGCTGGTTCAAAAGGAGGTAGGGTGAGTTTTTCCAGCACAAAGTTGAGGTACCATGCAGGAGTTGGTGATCTTCTGGGAGGCCTTACATTTTTGGCCCCTCTAAGATACTGTTTAGGCAGAGGGTGATAAAAGAGGGGAGGCTCTGTGCTGTAATGAGCTGAGATGGCAGAGGCATGGATTTTTATTGAAGAAAAAATAGGCCCTTGTCAAGCATCTCAGTCAAATATTGTAAAATCTGAGGAATATTGGGCTTTGCTTTGTCCATTCCTTGTGCTTGGTTCCAAGCACAGAATCTCTTCCATTTATCAGCATAAGATTTTGTAGTACTAGGCCTTCTTGCTTCCAAAATGACATCCATCACAGATTTACTGAGAGGTGTTGTTTGAATAATTAAATGATCAGCCATGCTGCAAGGTTCAGAGTTTGGACCTGAGTGTGCAGAATTTGATTGTTCTGCTGAGACAGTAGATGAGGTATTTGAGGCAAGTACCAAGGAGGAAGTCGAGACGTATTCCTTAGAATTGGGTACCACTGCTGGCGAGGCTAGTCCGGAGCAATTAGGATCATTTTTGTTTTTTCCTGTCTGACTTTTAGTAAGACCTTGGAGAGAAGAGGCAGAGGGGGAAAGGCATAGACTGATAGGTTTTTCCAACTGAGGGATAGGGCATCCACTTTTCATGCTTTTCTGTGATAAGTTTTTGTGCAGAATTTGTCCAGCTGATCATTTTGGGGAGAGGCAAATAGATCTATGTATGGGCTCCCCCATTTCTGTGTTAACATGCTGAAGATTTGTGGATCCAATTTCCATTCGTGCGGATCCATAAGATTTCTACTTAGGTCGTCTGCCAGAGTATTTTGTTTTCCTGGCAGGAATTGAGCTTGAAGATGTATTTGGTAAGTCAAAGCTGTGTTCCACAATGTCATGGCTAGTCCTCAAAGGGGGTAGGAATGTGTTCCCCCCTGCTTGTTTATGTACCACATAACTGTGGTGTTGTCCGTCTTTATCAGTAGTTGTCCTGGATGAAGTAAGTCCTTGAAGGCTGTCAGAGCATTCTGAACAGCTAGCATCTCTTTCTGGTTGATATGCAGATGCTTTTGTTTTGGGCTCCATTTGCCCTGAATGCATCTCCCCACCAGGTGCACCCCCAATCATAATCTGATGCATCTGTAGTTAGGGTTTGGGTGGCAGGGGTTAGAGTGAATGACAGTCCCTTGTTCTGGTGACATGTCTCTGCCCACCAAAGAAGAATGAGAGGAGTCATTGTTTCCAGACTGTGACAATGTTGACTCCATAAACTTTTTAGGTACTATTGTAGTTTCCTCATATGCAGTCTGGCATATGGAATAAGTAGAATGCATGATGCCATGAACCCCAAAGCCTGCAGAATTTGTCTTGCAGATAACTGGGTTTTTGTTGCCATTTGTTTGAAGTATGCTGTCAGTTGCCTTTGTTTGTCTGGTGTAAGGTAAGCCATCTGGGCAGTTGTATTCAAGCTTGCACCCAGGAATGTAATTATTTGAGAGGGTACCAGTTGGGATATCTTTTTGTTTATTGTGTACCCTAGGCATGTTAGAAGCCTTTTTACAAATGCCAGATGTTGAAGAAGAGTGTCCTTGTCCTCTGCTTGAATGAGACAGTCGTCCAGATAAGGATACATTTGTATGCTTCTTTGTCTGAAGAATGCAATTACTGGTGCCAGGCACTTTATAAAGACCCTGGGCGCAGTAGATAAGCCAAAGGGCAGTGCAGAGAATTGGTAATGCAAAAAACCTGCCTTGAAGTGGAGGTATCTTCTGCACGATTCCCTTATTGGGATATGCAGGTATGCCTCTTTTAAGTCTAGAGTCACTAACCAAGCATTCCTGCCCAGCATAGGCAGTAGCTGTTGTAAAGTCAGCATTTTAAATTTTGGAATGTTCAGGAATGTGTTCAAAATCGATACGTCGAGTATTGGACGCCAGGCATTGTCTTTTCTGGGTACCAGGAAAAGTCTTGAATAAAAACCTTGTCCTTTTTCCTTTTCTGGTACTGGTTGAATAGCCCTCATATCAATGAGGGACGTAACTTGTTTCTGAGCCTCTGCCCACTGATTTTGTGGCAGATCTGGCCAACCGTTTGGAATTGGCAAAGTATGGAAATGAAATCTGTACCCCTGTGATACTATGTTTAATACCCACTTTTCCTGGGTAATTAACTGCCAATTTTAAGCATGAAGTGCTAGTTTTCCCCCCCAAGGAGGCTGCCAAAAGATAAGTGCTTGGTGAAGGTAGAGGAATGTCATTGAGACTGCTTACTGTAGGGTTGTACTTTGTTTCCTCCAGATTTGGAGGTGGGAGGCACCCCATTGCTTTGACCTGTAAGAACC